>NW_006203772.1:229971-239100 GCF_000334495.1 Tupaia belangeri chinensis
CCGGCCAGGCCTTCCCCAATACCATGCTGTTTTGATTATCACAACTTTGTAATATATTTTGAGGTCAGGATGTAAAATGCCTCCTACTTTATGGAGATATATGGCCTTTTATGATTCCAGACAAATTTTATGATTTTTTTTTCTATTTTTGTAAGGACTATCTCTGGTAGTTCAATCAGAATTTCATTGAGTTTGTAGATAAATTTGGGTAAGACTGACTTTTTTGGAGAGGTTTTTTGCTATAGGGCATGTGCGCTCACCAGAAAAACAGAGAGAGACAGAGAGACAGAAAATAAGAAATCACCCCCCACGGGGGATGGCCATGCTGCAATACCTTTTCCTCCATTCTCCCCTCGGGATCCTGGGCATGTACGCATACATGCCCAGTGTGAGTTTAAGCCACTGGGTCCAGGACTCGAACCACGGTCAACTACATGGGAGTCCAGCGACATAACCATTACGCTAACTGCTGGTCCCAAGACTGATATTTTAAAAATTATTTTATTTAACCATTTATTTACTTATTTAAATTTGACCAGAGAGGGACAGAGTAACCAGAGAGGGACAGAGTAGGAGAGAGAAAAAGTGAGACAGCAAGCCACCAGCTCCAGGACTTGGACCGCAGTCTGCCATGTGGGAATCCAGCACCTTTAACCACCATGTCACCTGCCGGTCCGGGTAAGACTGACATTTTGATTATATTTATTTTTCCAATCCAGGAACATGGGATATCTTTCCAATTTTTGTATAATTTTCTCTTTCTTTAAGTTTCTCAGTTTTCCTTGTAGAGGTCTTTCACTTCTTTGGTTAGGTTTATTCCTAGGTATTTTTTTTAAAGAATTGTTTATTTTATTTTATTTATTCATTTTATTTCAATTTGACCAGAGAGAGACACAGAGAGAGCAAGAGGGAAAGTGAGAAAGCAAGCCACCAGGTCCGGGACTCGAACTGTAGTTGGCCATGTGGGAATGTCCAGCATCCCAACCACCTTGCCATCTGCCAGTCCCCTATTCCTAGGTATCTTATATTTATTGTGGCTATTGTAAATGAGGTTGCTTTTTTCAGTTCTAGAGAACTGGGAGACTATTAGCTTTGTTTGGGTGTCTTAGTCTGTTTTGTGTTGTTGTTAACAGAATTTCATAGACTGAGTAATTTATAAGGAAAATAAAACTCTCACAGTTCTGGAGGCTGGAAAGTCCCATATCAAGGTGCCAGCATCTGGCAAGGGCCTTCACACTGCACCATCCCATGTCGGGAGGCAGAGGGGCAAGTGAGCACAACAGAGTCAGAGGAAGGGGACCTAACTTATCCTCCACACCCACAATAACGGCATGGCATTGATCCTTTCAAGAGGGCAGAGCCCTCATGACCTAATCACCTCTTAAAGATCTCACCTCCCTATACTGCTGGGAGGATTAAGTTTCCAACACCTGAACTTAGGAACACACTCAGACCATAGCACGGGGAGAATCCCAGTAACTGCAGAGCATTTGACATCCTGCTCCCTGTTCACTAAATACCAGCAGTGCTAATTAAGGACCCCAAAATCTCAGCCACCAGCACAGCTTCAACAATTACCTCGTCACCACTGACCTTCGAGGATCACCATCTCCAACCTTTTATCCCTTCTGGTCTCAGGGTATGAATTTCCTGGGTTTTGGTCATTTCCTCTGGGATATATGCACCGCAGCATGTCCCAGTCTGAGTTCATGACTCCCTCTAGCCCTCGCCTTGTTCCAGCCTGGGTTCCCAAGCCCAGTGATGGCACCCCATCCACCCCAACACCCAGGGCATACAACAAACATTTAGCCTTGACTCTTTCCTCTCTCCGGTCCCCTCATCCAACCACCCATCAGTCCTAGGGATTTCACCTGTTCAAAAATGTCAAGTTCATCTACTTCTGTCCGTTGCCATAGTCACTCACTGACTAGTTCAAGTTCCTTTCATCTCTTACAAAAATCTTTGCAACACCATCTTCACTGCCACGCTGCGTCTACTATGTAGTCCAGAGAGCCAGACTGCCTGCATTCAAATCCTGACTCTGCCACTTAGTGGCTGTGCAATGTTAGCTGGACCAGTTAACCTCTCTGAACCTGCATTTTCTGTAAAATGGGCATAAGTGTGCATTCCTCAGAATATCCTAAATTAACTCATTTAAAGCCCTGGACCTGGGTCTGACATTTGAAAGTATTTTTTTTTTAATTTTTAAAGAATTCTTTTATTTATTCATTAATTTATTTTAATTTGACCAGAGAGACACTCAGAAAGAGAGAGAGAAAGAGAGAGAGAGAGAAAGCCACCAGGTCCAGGACTTGAACCATGGTCAGCCATGTGGGAGTATCCAGCGTCTTAACCACCACACCACCCACTGGTCCCATATTTGAAAGTCTTGGCCATGATTATTAGTCTCATTCTATAACCCACTGTTCACTCGGCAGCCCAGGATAATGTGACCAGGCCACTCCTTAATCCTCCTCAGGAATTCCCACCTTCCTCAGAAGCCCCAGTGCTGAACCTCAGAGGCCCCAGTGCTGACCCGTCTTCCTTTCACATCATGAATACTCACTGTTTCGCACATACCTGCTAAGGCTTGCCTCCCAGCCTTCGTGTGCTGTTCCTCAGGCCTGCGTTTCCCAAGTTTACAAGCACCTGTCCCAATGCTGCCTTCGTGAGACTCCTCCTCACACCCTCCCAGCAGAACTCTTGCTCCCCTTGTGCCTGGACCACCCTGCTCCAGGGACAGGCAGTTGTTCTGTGGCTCACTCCAGTTAGAATTCCCGAAGTTCAGAGTAGGTTCTGCACCCCCTGCAAGAGTGCCACAGAACTGGGCTGAATTTCAGCCCTTCTGGGTCTGAGGGCCTGGGCCTCCCAGCCCAGTGGGCAGGCTGGTGTATGAGCAGGGCCAATGACAGCAGAACGTGAACCTCGTGAGCTCTCTGCCAACTGCAATGCCCGGATTTCCTCCTTTAAGTGGCTTCCTCCTGGGGGCCTAGAATAGGAGTAAAGGCTAATGGTGGTGTTACGTGTAGGGCGGCCCAGATCAAGGGCTCCCCAAGCCAAGTGAGGGCGAGGAGATGGCTCCAGGCCTTCGCCAAAGATGTCACCTTTTGTGATGAGGACTTGAGGCAGAGCCCAGTAGTCTGGTGGCCTCTGGAGATGAAGGAAGGTAGGGTGTAGGACAAGACCACCTCCCCCACACCTTCCTTCTCACCCTGGAGTGGCGGGCCTTTGTCCCAGCCCCTGCTCTGCTAGGGCCAACTATGACTTCAAACCAAAGCATCTTCTCAGGGCCTGCATCTCCAGTTCCATCCTGTCCTACATGCTGACTCTAGGTGCCAAGGGTGGTGTCAGGTACAGAGAACCAAGGGACAGAAGAACTTGGTGTCAGAGGGCACTGGAAAGTGAGAAGTGGAGAGTTTTTTGTTTGTTTTTGTTTTTAGATTTTTGTTATATGGCGTGTGCCCTTGCCAGAGAGACACATATAGAGAGGTGAGAAACCACCCCCAGGGGGGATGGCCACACCACAGTTCCTTCTCCTCCATTCTCCTGAGATTTTGGGCACACATGCCCGACATGATTTTCAAACCGCAAGTTGGCCATGTGGGATCCAAGGCCTTAACCAACTCACCACCTGCTGGCCCAGGTGGGGAGATTCTATCACACTGAGTTCATTACTACCTGTCGCCAACCTTCTCTCCTCTGCCCGTACGCACACACGCTGGCCCACACCAGAGAACAGAAAAGGAAAGTTTATTGAAAACTATATACAGCTGGTCCGGCTCCTACCACAGGCTGCAGGCTGGGATGGCCCCTCCCACACCTCAGGCCGTGTCTCCATCCCTGAAGGAGGTGGCTCGTGCTAGGGCCAGGGCCCAGACGCCTGTGGGCAGCTTGGCAGCCAGACTCCAATGTGCATCTTTGTCTGTGGATGGACAACTCTACATGGCCTGGAGGAGGAAGGCAGGGGACAGGGAAAGGATCCCTTCCCTGACCTGGTCACAGCCCAGATAGGGGAACACTATTCAGAATCCTGGGCACAGGAGGGCCTGGCTAAGCTGTCCCAAAGTCCTGGCTGCTCCTCTCCAAGATGCCTTCCTGGACTTAGAAGCAAACAGCCCCCCTACCCCACCCCATGTGCTAAGTCTCTTGGGCTCCACAGGCTTGGACTGGGGACACTGGCACCCTTCCTCCCAATGCTGACTCAGGGCCCAGGCTCTGGGAGCACTCCCCAAACAGAAGGCTGGGGGTTAGGAGGTGAGTGAAGAGGAGATCACAGCTGAGGGCCCAGGACCAGTCTCCTGGGGCAGGGGTGGAACTGGGGGTCAGGGTGTCCCACTGTAGGAATAGTCTGCTTTATTGTGCATCACCAGCCGGTCATCCACGAAGTAGAAGCTGTCAGACTGCGTCTCGTATGGGTGACGGATCATCTCGCTGACTGCAAAAGAGGCCCAGCCCGGCCGGGCACAGGTCAGGAGCCTGAGCTAAGCTACTGCAGGGGCTTCAGGACAGGGGACAGGGACATTTGAACAACCTCAGTTCCTCAGCCTCTTTGAGCCTCAGTTTCCCTACCTGGGAACGGTGCTAGACACAAAAGAGACCCGTGGTGGGAAGGGGGTGGTCAGACCCATAAGTACACCTCCTCCCCGCCTCCCACCATCCCTCCCCCGCCCTCCCCCGCTTCCCCTGCCCACGCACTCAGCTCCTCGGAGAGCGGGGGGAAGTCGTAGATGTGCTCGCAAGTGTTCTTGCTGCTGGGGATGCAGAAGCCAAAGTGGAAGTCAAAGCTTTTGAGCAGCTGGTTGCGGAAGTAGTGCCTCTCAATCATGCGGAAGTTGTTGACAGGCTTGTCTCCCACCGTGAACTCCACCCTGAGCAAGAGAAGGGGGAACGGCTGAGTCTGGCCTTGACGTGTGTCCACTAGCCAGCTCTGCAGACCCCCATCACGAGAGGCTCAGGAAGGACTTGCTCCCACCCTCTCTCGCCCTCACCCCCAGCCCTCACCCCAGCCCAGTGACTCACGTGGCTCCCACCTGCCTCAGGCGGAGGAAGGCAGGTGTGAACTGGTAGCGGACAAAGCGCCCAGCATTGGGGTCCAGGTCCCGCCGGTTGATGGGCAACCGCTCTGCAATGCACCCCAGCTGGGGCTCAGTGGGCTTCAGGCTGGGCCCTGACCCACCCAGGGTTCCACCCTAGGGCTCCCATCCATTTGAATTCTTAAAAACTCCCCAGGTACACATTGAGGGTTCAGGCCATTGGCTAAGCGGTGCCACCTGGGGGTTCTAGGTTAGCAGGTCACCAATTTTGGCTGAAGCTCCCAGGACCACAGGTGCACTAGGTCCAGGCCTCTGGGACTGCAGTTCCCAGGGAGGCCCACAGAGGGCAGGCTGGCAAGGGCTGTCCTCCTACGATGTCCAAGCCCAGAAACAGGTAGGAAGGAAGGGGTCTCACGGCTTGCAGCCTCCTGAGAACGCTGGGGCCCAGGCTCCAGCTCTGTTCCGACTCCTCTGTGACCCGAGGGGTCCCTGCACAGCCCTCTCTGCAGCTCTCACCCGCCTCTCCATCAATGGCCCGCCCAGCCTGCTCACCTGAGGCTGGGGGCTTCTTGATTTCAAAGAGGACAGTGCCTGAGTCCATGTCCCGAATCTTGAACCTGACGAAGTCGATCTTGTAGATATTCTCCTCAGGGGAGCACAGGTAGTCTAGGGGAGACAGGCAGCTGAGCAAAGAGGGGGTCCCAAAGCCCCTGCTGCCAGGTCCACTTCAGTGGGAACCCCGATTAGTGACTGCTTTCTCTGATCCTCAGGGTCACTGCCCTCCAGAGAAAGGGGATGGAGCCCCTCCCTGGGGGAGCCCCCACAGTGTGCAGGAGACATAACTCGGCCATGGGGACATAATGCGGGATGAACAGCCCCATCCTTGTGGTCTCTGGGGGGCCAGGAAAGGGCAAGGCAGAGGATGGTGGGCAAGGCCCCCTCCTTATTGTCCCCCTCCCCCTGAGGCTACTCCGGCCTCAGCCACGGCTGGTTGGGTGCCTCTGACAAAATGGGTGTGCAGTCTGGGGGGAGCCCCCAGTATGTGAGGGAAGATTCAGCCCTGTCTCTGGGAACGGAATTCTAAAGGGGTGACAGCTCTGCCTTGGGAGACTCAGCCTTCTCTGGAGGACACCTCCTCCACCCCATGCTGCCCCTGGCACATCTGGACAAGTCAGGCAACGTTGATCTGAGGGGACTTCCCCTTATGGGCAGTGCCGGGGCAGGTGAACAACCCCTTCCCTGTTCCTGCTCATCCCCTAGGCCCCCATTCCTCCTAAGCGGCTTATGCAAGCCCAGCTCCCTTAAGCAGCTTACCCAAAGCTCTGCTGACTCAAACCCAGAGTCTAGGAGATTGGGGGGGGAGGGCCACCTTTGCTCCCATACTCTGTTGATCTCCGAATGGAAAAAGTCTTATGAGCAGAGGGAACCCCCTTGTGGGTCACGTATGCAGCCTGAGCTCTGAGCCACCCCCCAGAGTGAACGTACTACCTGACCCCAATAGAGAAGAGCCTAGGCCAGTCCAGGAAGAGGGCGTGGCAGGTGCAGCAGGGCTGTGGCTGGGGGTAAGGAGAGTCCTCAGGTCCAAAAGAGGGCCAGGAACAGTGGCAGGCCCTGACTGAGGGCGCTCAGGGATCCGCAGGCCTGACCTCACTCTCACCGCCCTAGCAGCAACTGCAAGCGCTCAGGGAGGCCCTGGCAACAGGTAGGAAGGAGGAGGGAGGCGCGGCGGGGGGGCTCTGGTGCCGTGAGCCTCTCAGCATCACATCCTCCCCTGGTGGCCCACAGAGGCCCGGAAACCACTGTTCAGGCCCCTGGGCCACCTCCTATCCCTCTGGGGCAGGAAGAGGAAGTGAATATAAAGTCACTCTCTCTTCCTCAGACCTGGGGCAGCCCCCTTCAGGAAGCCCTCCTAGCACCATTTGGCACCTTGAGGCCTTGCAGGGACTATAGAAGGCTTAGAGAGGGCTCTGAGCCCTGGCCTGGCCACCATAGGCCATGAGGGGTGGGAGAAGAAAGGGGAATGTGAGTGGACAGCCCCTACCTCACTCCGAATGTACCACATTTCACAGAAAGGAAGCCCTCATCCAAAGGTACTAGAAAGCAGGTGCAAGGCACAGGGAGAGGAGGTGGCCGAGGAGGGGCAGAATCCTAGTGCCAGGTCCCAGCTCCCACACAGCCCCGCTTCTTCGCTCTCCAGGTTCTGGGGCCTCTCCTCTTACTTAGAAACAACGCGTGTTGTCTGACCTCAGTCCCTCCTACTGCAAACTCCATCTATCGCCCCTCTGTCCTGAGAGGAAGTGAAAACAGGGATGCCCATGACCCAGAACACCACAGCTACTCCCTCCCTTCTTCCAGGGAGGGGTGCGGCCTGGGACCCAGGGTCAGGCCAGGAGGGGCAGAGTGGCCAAGGGCTTGGGACAGCTGCTCCTTTCCCCTCGGCCACAAATAGCTTCCTAAGCTGGAATCAGGGCTCACTAATCCAGGAAGAGCAAACCTCAGGCCTTTGTGATTAGGGTCAGGAGATGCCACAGTTGAAGGACCCGGAACCCTATTCTCACCCCTGCATAGGAAATGGCTTCTCCCGCCCGTCCATCTGTGATTCCTCATCTCTACAGGCAATCGATTTCCTCCAACTTGGGAGACACATATTGGTCCCTGTGTTGGAAGCCCACCCGGTGGCAAAATAAACCCCAAAAGTTACCTAGGACTAAAACAGGTCGGCCTGACCTTCGGACTTCCTATTGCTCAGTTCTGCCCAGGGCTATGGTAAATCCTAAATGCTGCTGCTGCACTGGCTCCAACACTGGCCTGGGCCAAGCCCCCGCCCTCCACCGATGCTTGCTTGGGCAAGGGAAGCTCAGAGATCTGGGGCCCAGCCAAGAGTGGCTGCAGCCCAGCTCAGAGAGGAGGGAGGAGAGAGAAGTGCCCCCCAGGGACCCCGACACACAGGCCCAAGCCCTCCATCGCAGCACCCCCCCTGAGCTCTGACTGCGAGCTCTGGGCTTGCTGCTCCTGCAGCTACCCTGTGCAGGCCCACTCAGTCCCAGTCCCATGTCCCCACAGAGGGGCCCCAAGAGCTGCTCTCACAAACGGAGCCAAGGCAGGTTGCTGAGGAGTAAAGGCACGGTGAGGGGCCACTCTCACTCCAAATACCTCCTGTCCTCCGAGGCTCAGCCCCAGCCTCTGCCCAGAGGCTTCCTCACCCTGGTCCCCTCCCTGTGGTGACCCTCTCCCCTGCCCTGGATGCCTGGTTGTCCACCTCCAGGCAGCCCCCCCTTGTGGGGCCCTCAATACTATTGATAAGAGAGCCCTATTGACAGAGTGTGCAAAGCATGCCAGGCGTGTACAAAATCCGAGACTTATCTGATGTTCACATTAACCTGATGAGGTAGTTGTCATTAGCCCCATTTTGCAGATGAAGAAACATGCCCAAGGAGGTGAAGTTACTCGTCCAAGGTCACACAGCCAATAACGTGGCCAAGCTCAGACTCCAGCCCAGGCAGTCCAGATCAGAAACTCAACCACAGCAGAGACTGGGTTTCCCTTGATGAGAGAGCCCCCAGAAGAGGAAAGGCCCTAGTCCAGGCTTAGGGGGGCATTAACCCACGCCCAGGACAGGGCCCACAGCCAACACACCGAGGCTTCCTGCTCAGTTCCTTTCCTGGGAAGGGTGATGGCCCCAGTCTTCCCGATGGGGACCTGCAGTGATGAGGGCAATAATGATCAGGGAGACCTGAGGGTCTTATGGCCTCCTAAGTACTCAGCCTCCCCCTAGTCTCTAGGGTGGGGGCGAGGACCGGCTGCACGCAGCCCCTCTCCCCGTGTCAGTGCAGAGACAGCCTCAAGGAGCTGAGGAAAGACTCCATGGTAAAGGAGTACAGTTGCAGCTGCTGCCCCACCTCCACCATGGGAAAGGGGGATGGACCCCTCAAAAACGCTGGAGCGGGGTGCACATAAACCTCTCAAGGGTGAGGAGAGGCAGATAAGATCAAGGGAAAGGGGGACATCTCAGGCTTGGAGGCATAGGAAGAGGAGTAGAGAGGAGGGGGACCCAGGTGGGGGAGGGGAGTCTGGGAAGGGCTGAGAAGGGGGCGGA
>NW_006203772.1:239208-239419 GCF_000334495.1 Tupaia belangeri chinensis
CCGCCGGTGATCCGTTGTAACCCCAGCACGTCCTCCGGCCCGATCTGCTTCCTCTGCAGCGGCCCGGGCCTGGGCCCCGGGCCTGCCTCGGGCTCCGACTCGGACCCAGATTCGGATTCTGCCTGCGGCTCCGGCGTGGGCTCCACGCTCGGGCCCGAGACCCCTGGAGCGGGCTCCACCCCCGTCCCGGCCCCGCCGCCACCCTTCTTCA
>NW_006203772.1:240747-254190 GCF_000334495.1 Tupaia belangeri chinensis
CGGGGAGGGCCCGGCACCGACCCGCCCACCGCCCGGCCCCCGCCCAAAAGCCGAGGGTGCGCGGTGCCAGGGTCGGGAGAGCGCCCTGGGCTTCATTCATTTTTTGGGGGTACTATCAATATAAAGGGTCCTGGCGACCACTCTTCTTCCTCGCTGGGTTCCTGCTTTTCTCTCGGCCCCTCAAACGAGTTCCAGCGTCAGTCTTTGCGTGGGATGCTGCTCTGATGACGACCTCTTCTCACCCTTCCATCTCAGCCCAATGGCTCTGGGTTCAAAGCCCTGCAGCTCACCCAGTCTGGAGCATTTTCCTCCCGTCACTGTCTACACAGCCCATTTTTTCTTTCCAGTGCATTCTGTGAAATTACTTTTATTTGTTCACTGACTCTTCCTCGGAAAGACCAGTCCGGTGAAAGCAGAGGTCACGTCTACTTTGTTCTAACATCCACACTTAGCACAGCACCGTTTAGGGCCAGTGCTCAATACATTTTCAGTTTTTCAACTGATGAATGAGTTAGTACCTGAGAACTTTCACTGGTACAAACTATTCTCTTCAGAACTCCTTGCTAAAAATAAAAAATACATGCATATGCTAACAGCCTTGGGCAACGGGGGACAAGCCTAGGGACAACAGTCCAGGTGTCTAGTCACCCCGGGGCCTACAGGACAGAAAGGCAGGATGGCCATGTGGCCACCGGGCAACAGGATGGACCTGTGAGCACAGGAAGTCAAATACCAGGAAACTGACTTACATAGGAGTAAAGAAAGAATGAAAGTTACACGTGTACTTCTTATCATTCCAATTCATGTTCAATCAAGTTTTATTAAGAGCCTAATATATGCCAAACACTTTCACATTCTGATCACATTTAATCCCCATGACCACCTTGGAAAGGCGGTTTCACCAGTGCCATTTAAACAAATGAAAAACTGAGGTTCAGAGAGATGAAGTGACTTACCCAAAGTCCCCCAGACAGTAAGTGTAGGGGCAAGGATTTGAATTCAGGCCTGTTTGATTCCAGGTCTGAGATCTTCTCCACTATACCACAGTGTCTCTAGGAATGGGAGAAGGGAACCTCAGCCACACACACAACACCAGGTCCCGGGCTGCTGCCTCCTGGACTCCTGCCAGGCTGTCCCTGACAGGCAAAGCCAGCTAGGAAGGTGGGGAACGGCCTGGGCTCTCCCCCTGGGGACTTGGAGAAAGGGTGGAGGGTACTAGAATCCAACCAATGGCTTTCCCTAATGCTCAGCTCAGTGCAGAGTGTGCTATGTTGAGAAACAGGCAAGAACACAAGCTGCCCCTGTCACAGGAGATAAAAGCAGGGGCCTTCAAGTTCAGCCAGATAAGGAATCCCTTTTGAGGCTCCTGGGAGTCCAGAGCTAAGCTAGAGGGATGGGAGGGGACAAAAAGACAAACCTCTCTTGGGATGTTGCATGTCCTTTGGTTGCTGGAGAGACAACAGAGGAGACTGGAGACAGGTAAGCCCCATTTCTGTTCCTGTCAATCAATCTAACACCTCCCACCCTGCCCAGAAAGAAAGGCTTCCTTCTGAGGTCCTGCCCTGCTCAGTCTGTCTTTTCAGGCTTTTTCCAGGATTTGCGGGTCTCCAGGAAGATCTTGACCAGGGACAGGAGGATAGGTACGGCCATAGGCAGGAAGAGTGGGATGTAGATGGCAAATTTCTGGTCGTCAGGGAAATAGAGGAGGTGGAGGAGCGAGGGGTCAAAAAAGGCACGCTCAGAGGATGTCACAGCTTCCTGGCTGGCGGCAAAGGCAGATGCCAGGTGCCCAGAGGCCAACTCCTCTGCTGCCTTCTGGACTGCAGCTACAGCCCTGTACACCTGGCAGGGGAGAGGAGAGGGGTTACCAGTAAGTCCTAAGCACTGGTGGGAGGGTGCTGGGCCTTACTGTGTCTTCCATCTCCCAGGGAGTTTGCCTGGAGTTCACCCAGGGACACGGAGGCCTGTCTAAATGGGCTCTGGTTTATTTTCTCAGGGTCAGCTTGAAACCTCCCGCTCTCAATGGGATTCCTCCTGGGCCGCTGGCACTGCTGCCTACAGAAAGCCAGGGGGCGTGTAAATCCACACAGACCCTGGCCCTCCTGGGTCACTCCAATCCTGGGCCACAGCACCGTGCCCTGCCACTTACCTCAGATGCGACGTCGTCTTTGATGACGATGTTGCTGATCTTGCCTAGAAGCTGGGCCAGGGAGGTGAGGGTAGTGGTGGCCGTCGCCAGGTTCTCCACTGACCGAGCCCAGAGCAGCCGGTCCAGCTCCCAGGTCATTAGCCCATCACTCCTGGGGCCTGACAGCAGGCATTTCGGAGGCACCTGGGGGTGAGCAATCCCAAAGAGCAGCCTGTAGGAACAGCGAAGGCAGATCGAGGTGGCTGGGACAAGGAAGTAGGAGGCACTAGCTGAGATTCCTAGAATATCTGCCCTAAACAAGTGATTCTCAACCTTATGCAGAACATGGGGGTTTGTGGGGAAGTGTTTCCAGGTCTTAGGAGGTGAACAGCAACTAAGCATACTGAGCACCAAAATGCACTTCAATCAGTATTTCCATTTTAACCTTTCTCTCTCTCTTTTTTTTACTTTGCCAAAGGATATGGGCAGGAGACGGGGACAAGACAACCCCTACTATGGGGCATGGTCACACTGCAAGCCCTTCTCCCCCAGTTCTCCACTTTGCTGGGATTTTAGGCATACAGACACATGACCCAGGATCTTTTCCAAGCTGCTAGGGTCAAGATTCAGACTGCAGAGTTGGCTCTGTGGGATCTAGCTCCTTTAACCACCAAGCCACAGAGGCAGCCCGTTTTTACCTTTTTCTATATTGGACTTCCAAGCTCTTATTTGAAAAAAAGTTCCAAGGCTGACATACTTCTGATAACTTGGGACCAGCAGATGACCTAATGGTTACATTGCTGGACTTCCACATGGCTGGCTGCAGTTCGAGTCCCGGACCTGGAGGCTTGGAAAATATTACTCATTTCTTTTTTTTTTTTGGAGAGGTTTTTGCTATAGGGTGCATGCGTTCGCAAAAAAGACAGATAGAGAAGTCAACCCCCGGGGAGGATGGCCACGCTGCAATCCCTTCTCCTCCATTCTCCTCTCAGGATCTTAGGCACACACGCACACGTGCCCAGTGTGAGTTTAAGCCACTGGGTCTGGGACGTGAACCACAGTCGACTACATGGGAGTCCAGCGACAGGGCCATTACACCAACTGCTGGTCCTGAAAAAAATATCTTAAAAATATATAGATATTATGAAATACTAATGATAACTCCAATTTAATTTAATCCCCTCCCTCCTTTTACCCTTTCTTTGGACAAATGGGGCCATGGGATTTTGAGTTGATATGATCCAGGACTGCTTTTGACAAGACACATGTGCTGTTCTTCTCTAAACCTGACCCATGACAGACATTGCTAATCAATCAGAAGAATAATCTTTCCAGCTAAGTCTACACACAGCCTTCGACTCCTCAACACAGGACGTCAGGCAGCCAGTCTCAATTGGTCAGTTAGCACAGGAATTAATTAAGCACCCCAATCACACCCATGGACCTACGAGTTCTTAGGAGAAGGATGAAAGGATCCTTAGAAACCTTTCTGGGTTCCCTTTAGGCACAGCCGAGGAATCTCTGCCAGGTAAGATTTCTTACCGCTCTGTGCCCCGCCTCTATGACCACAGAGATCTGGCCACGCCCTCAAGTAGACCACCTAGGACCTCACCGCAGCTGAGCCAGGAACACCTCCATCACTTGCACCATGTCCACCTCGACTCTCACGGGTAGCTGTGAGGCATTGTAGGCTTTGGGGTCAACGTTGTACACCTGGAAGGGGGAAGGAGGTTGCCACAGCATCACGCCAGGTCCTTGCATAGCTCTGCCTTAGGCACTGGAGGCCACAAGAGAAAGCAAACGCGCATCCTCTGCTCTTTAGGAGTGCCCAACCCCTGGTATAGCTAATAAATATATTTTTAGGACTTATAATGAGGAGCTCTAAATAAGTTACCTCAATTACCTCCTCAAAAGTTCTATAAAATAGATTTCTTAAATATCCCATGTTAGAGTTCCCACCCATGAGAAATTCCCAGTCTACCAGGAAAGACAAGGTTCCCAGCTTTGCAAAACTCCATGAACAGGGCCAGGATCTAAGATGGACACAGGGATGGGACCAGCAGGTGGCGTGGTGGTTAAGGTGCTGGACACTCCCACATGGCCAACCACGGTTCGAGTCCCAGACCTGGTGGCTTGCTTTCTCCATTTTCCCCTCTCTCTCTCTCTGGTCAAATTAAAATAAAATGAATGAATAAATAAAATAAAATAAATAATTATTTAAAAAAAAAAAAAAAAAAGATGGACACAGGTTAGGCCTAAGTAAGTGCAAGTGGTAGGTACAAAAGGGTCGCTGACATTTTGCATAGGAAACACTGACAAATAAGAAACAGAGGGGCTGGAGGGGTTGGGGCAGAGCACGTAGCACCTCACCTCCTTGGTGCCACCCCTTTCAGACAAAAAAAAAGAAAAAGAAAAAAAGAAAACAATTTCAGGGAACATCTATCTGTCCCTAGAGCTTGGGCTCTGGGGTATGACAGTGTGACTATTACCATAATGCCACCCCACCGGGGACTGTGGAAGGCGTTGGTGGCCACTGGAGCCCCATCCTTGTCCTGAATGTACAGGGGGGAGTGGGCGAGTTCAGGCACGTACAGCAGGAAGTTGAGCACAGGGTACAAGGAGGCGGCGCTGGATCCTGTGGTACAAAGAGAAGGGGAGTTAGATACAAAGCGGGCTGGGCCTAGGATTTAGTTCCAGGTCCGCCTCTAACACAGTCGCCCACTCTGGGACTCAGTTACCACAGCTGATCACAGGATATCCCCCAGCCCTGGGCCTCAGTGGTAAGGGATTTCTGCACCTTCTCCTGCGATGTGCCAGACAGAGGCAGTGCAGTCCTTCTCCCAATATGCCCTTGGGGTCTCCTCCCCCAAGAGGTCTCCTTAACTGTCTAAGGCCACTCCTCTCTTAGCTACTGCCACACTGCACCCATACAAGGGGAGTTAAATAAGTTGTGCGTGTGTGGGGGGAATGGAATTAAAGCCTGAGTTTATTTTGGTGAAAAAAATTGTACGTGGGACCAGCTGGTGGCATGGAGGTTAAGGTTGCTGGATCTTGGGGCTGGCAGGTGGTGTGGTGGTTATGGCCACTGGATTCCCACATGGCTGACCTCAGTTCGAGTCCTGGACCTGGAGGCTTGCTTTCTCACTTTCTCTCTCACTGTCTTTTTCTCTCTCTGTACCTCTCTGGTCAAATATTAAAATAAGTAAATAAATAAAGTTAAATAAAATAATTTTTAAAATATTTTTAAAAAAAGATTGCTGGATTCCACATGGCCAACTGTGTGGTTCAAACCCTAGACCTGCCAGCTTGAAGAACATGCTAGGCTTGTTCACTTTCTCTCTCCCTCCCTCTCTCTCTCCAGTGAGAACATGTGCCCTATAGCAAAACTAAAAAACATAAAAAATAAAATTGTGTGTGTGTGTGTGTATATGTATGGTTTTAAGGTTTATCCATTTCTTCTGAGGGAGGGACAGAGAGATAGCGAGGTAGGCACCCCCCCACAGGGTCCCCATGCTATGACCCACCCCCAGTCCCAGCTGGCCCAGATCACAGACAGGTGTACAAACTCAGTATGCCCACGGGGGCCCCAGGAAACAAACCAGGATCTCTCCCATGTGGGTTAAGACATACCACCATCTCAGGAACCAGCAGTTAGCGTAATGGCTATGTCGCTGGACTCCCACGTAGTCGACCGCGGTTCACATCCCAGACCCGGTGGTTTAAAACTCACGCCGGGCGCGTGTGCGTGCGTGCCCAAGATCCCGAGAGGAGAATGGAGGAGAAGGGATTGCAGCGTGACCATCCCCCGTGGGGGGGGGTGATTTCTCGCTTTCTGTCTCTATGTCTCGCTCTGTCTGGCAAGCGCACGCGCCCTATAGTGAAAAAACCTCTCCAAAAAAAAAAAAAAAAAAGACATACCACCATCTCAATACTACTTGGCTCTGAATACAAAAGGTTTTGAAATCCATGTGTGGTTTTTTCATAATACATATTTTGAAGACCCCTTATATTCCTATAGCTAGTTTTATGTGAAAAAGTAAATCTGACCTCATGTCTGTTTCCTGCTAACCAGCCTTCAAAGGCTAGTCAGTCATGTCAGATTAAAGCTTGACCCCCTTAGCATGATCCTTTATGATCTGGCACCTCATCTTTGGTCATTCACTCAAATTTTAGCCCCATGAACCTATCAGAACTTCCTGAATATCTGTGTTCTCTGACTCTCCCACATCGAAGCTCAGCGTTCCCTTGGCCTGAACCGCCCTTCCATTCTGTGCTCAGCCCCTCGGCCAGTGCTTGCTGCCTGAGTGAACGAACGCGGCAGAGTGGAGGAATTTGCTGAAGCCTTGCCTGCCACCCTTCGCATAACCTTTATACACTGGGCTACCTCTGGTGTCTGAAACTCCAGTTAGTCATATTTGCACTTTGGTTTGCCTGTATGACAGTTCTGTGGTCATACCTACTTTTCTGAGGCTCCGCCCCAAAGTGAAAAACTATAATCTTGGTTTCAAGGTTCCTCAACCTCAAGCAGAACTGTCAATCTAAATTCTGCCTTTATGTGTTTTTCGATCGACAGAGGGCATGTGTCAGAGAGGAGAAAACACCTCCAATAGGGCGTGGTCGTGCTGCAATCCCTTCTCCCCCATTTTTCCATCCAGTTGGGATCCTGGGCACACAGGCACATGTGCTAAGCATGTCCCTCAGGCTACCAGGCCCAGGATCCAAACTGCAGTCAGCCACGTAGAACCTAACTCCTATAACCAATAGGCTATGGGGCTGGCCCTGTGTCCTTTTGCTGTCATTATTCCTGCATGACCATTTCTTTCCTAGATGGCTTTCAGGGAGGGAGACCCAGCTTAGCCAGTTGTCTGTAAAAAAGTGCCGGGAACTGCACCAGCCCTGTGGCCTAGCGGTTAAGGGAGCTGGATCCCATGTGACAGACCATGTGAGCTGAATATCAACCTCAAAGAATGGGAAGCATGCCAGGTAAGTGTGTTTGCATGCCCCTAATCCATGGAGAAATGGAAGAGAGGGGAATTTAGTGTGTCTATACCTCACCGAGGGGAACTTTTTCCCTCTTCCTTTCTCTGTCTCTCTCTGACAAGCTCACACTCCCTCTGAGAAATACATTTTTAAAAGGTGATAGGAATCACATTTAAAAATTTTTTTTATTAAAGGGACCAGCAGTTGACGTAATGGCTATGTCGCTGGATTCTGTCTCTCTGTCTGTCTCTGTGTTTCTGGTGAGCGCACGTGCCCTATAGCAAAAACTTCTCCCCAAAATAAATAATTTTTTTTTTTGAGAGGTTTTTGCTAAGGGCACATGCATTCGCCAGAGAGTCAGAGAGACAGAAAGCGAGAAATCACCCCCCGGGGGGGATAGCCATGCCGCAATCCCTTCTCCTCCATCCTCCTCTCAGGATCTTGGGCACGCACACATATGCGCCTGGTGTGAGTTTTAAGCCACCGGGTCCAAGACTTGAACCGCAGTTGACTACATGGGAGTTCAGCGACACAGCCATTACGCTAACTGCTGGTCTCAATAAAATTCTTTAATAAAAAAATTTTTGGGGGGG
Organism: Tupaia belangeri chinensis; assembly: GCF_000334495.1. Lineage (NCBI taxonomy): Eukaryota > Metazoa > Chordata > Mammalia > Scandentia > Tupaiidae > Tupaia > Tupaia belangeri. Next base: position 248,449 of record NW_006203772.1, read on the forward strand.
GAGAGGTTTTTGGTATAGGGCATGTACGCTCACCAGAAAGACAGAGACAGAGACAGAAAGTGAAAAATCACCCCCAGGGGAGATGGCCACACCGCAATCCCGTCTCCTCCATTCTCCTCTCAGGATCTTGGGCACGCATCCACACGTGCGTGGGGTGACGTTAAGGCGCCGGGTCCAGGACTCGAACCGCGGCCGACTACATGGGAGTCCAGTGACATAGCCATTATGCCAACTGCTGGTCCCAAGAATTATATTTATTTAGATTTAATTATTTTAATTTCCTATAGGGCATGTACATTCACCAGACAGAGAGGAGGAGAAAGAGAGAAAGCAAGCCGCCAGGTCTGGGACTCGAATTGCAGTCAGCCATGTGGGAGTTCAGAATCTTAACCACCAAGCCACCTGCTGGCCCCAGGAATCACGTTTAATAAATACTTTTGGGTATTGTTGGTGTGAAGATGGAAATGTCAACAGAGTATCATGACAAAGAATCCTAAATATTCCTAGTTCCCTCAGTCCGACTCAACCTGGGAACCATCACTATGTATAACCTGCTTCCAACTCCAGGCTGAGTCTTCAGGGTCTCTTCCTGGCTAGGTAGACTCTGGGGAGCTTACCCAATCGGGACTCCACTGGGTTGATGACATGGGGGAGGCTGTGCATGGCCAAGTAATAGCTGGAGGAAGCTGGGTCAAAGCGAGGGTTCACCCCCAACATCGCATAGTATAAGATCTGCAGAGCAAAGAAGGAGATTATTTTATTAGTGATTTATATTCTACTTTCTCCAAAAAAAGATTTACAATCCCTTCAAAAGATACAATCAGGACAAGGCAAAATATAAGAGAGAAAATCAGGGCTGAGGAGAAATAGGTGTAGGGGGGGAAAAAGGAAAGCCACTAGTGAGACCAGCAGATGGCGTAATGGTTACATCACTGGACTCCTACATGGCCGACCACGGTTCTAGTCCCAGACCTGGTGGCTTAAAACACACCAGGTGGGTTCCAGGTGGGGGCTCCAAGGACAGGCTTGGGGGGACCCCATCATGCCACTGTGGCTGGCTTCCAGGGTCCTGGAGAAGGCCACCAGGACTAGGGATTTGAACGATGGCCAACATGTGTTTCCAGCTCTGCAGTCCTGTCTGCTACCTAATATGCCACAGAGGACAACATGAAACCATTACATAAGAACTGTCTTTGCTTTTAAGATACTAAAATTGGCAAGAGAGAAACATCAAATTACTTTCAAAGGATATCCCATCAGGCTAACATTAGACCTCTCATCGGAAACAATGCGAGCAAGGAAAGAATGGGAAAATATATTCAAAATGTTAAGTAAAAAGTCATTTCAATCAAGAATATTATACCCAGCAAGATTATCCTTCATATGGGAAGAAAGACAAAAACATTCTCAGGTAAACAAAACCTAAAAGAATTTACTAACACCAGATAAGCTCTCCAAGAAGTGCTGAAGAGAGGAACACTAAAGTCAGACACACAAAAATAAGAGTATAGGGGCTGGCAGGTGGCATGGTGGTTAAGGGTGCTGGACTCCCATATGGCAGACTGTGATTCAGGTCTTGAACCTAGTGGCTTGCTTTCTCATTTTCTCTCTCTCTCTCTCCCTCTCTTGCTCTGTCCCTCTCTGGTCAAATTGAAATAAAGAAATAAGTGGATAAGTAAAGTTAATAAAATAATTCTTAAAAAGAAAGTTAAAAAAAAATGAATACAAAAAGCAACCAAGAGAATGGCCAATTTAAAGTAGGGACAAGTCTGACGGGACCAGCAGTTAGCATAATGGCTATGTCGCTGGACTCCCACGTAGTCGACCATGGTTCGTGTCCCGCACCCGGCGGCTTAAACTCATGCTGGGTGTGTATGTGTGCATGCCCAAGATCCCAGGAGGAGAATGGAGGAGAAGGGATTGCGGCGTGGCCATCCCCCCTGGGGGGTGATTTCTCGCTTTCTATCTCTCTGTCTCTCTCTGTCTTTCTGGCAAGCGCAAGTGCCCCATAGCAAAAACTTCTCTTAAAAAAAAAAAAAAAATGTAGGGGCAAGTCTGGAAAGATCGATAATCACATTAAATGTTAACTTCCAGAATTTAAATGGAAAGATCAAACCACAGTAACACTGCAAATTCAATAGAAGGGAAATTAATTATATGAAATTTAACTGGGGAAATAGAATTTTATGACTTTTGATTAAAACATTGCTGATTTTTCGGGACCAGTAGTTGACGTAATGGGTATGTCGCTAGAATCCTGTGAAGTCGACTGTGGTTCGAGTCCCGGACCCGGTGGCTTAAACTCATGCCGGCGCATGTGCGTGCGTGCCCAAGATCCCAAGAGGAGAATGGAGGTAGAGGGATTGCAGCATGGCCATCCCCCCTGGGGGGTGATTTCTCGTTTTCTATCTCTCTGTCTCTGTCTTTCTGGCGAGCACACGTGCCCTATAGCCAAAATCTCTCCAAAAAAAGAAAAAAAAAAAAAAACACCTTGCTGATTTTCTTCTAAGTTTGTTTTCCAGATTTAAGGAGTTTTGTCCTCTCTTGAACTGTTGATAAATTCATCTACCTACTGTTTGAACTGAATCCTAACCTTTTTCCTGACTGTAAGTCTTAAGCAAATGTCTCTTAATATTTTTTGACTTTGATCTATTAAAACTAAAACTGTTTTTCTTGAATTCATTAAAAATAATTCATTAAAAAACAAAAAACAAACAAAAAAAAAAAACCCACCAGGTTTGTGTTTGTGTGCCCAAAATCCCAAGAGGAAAATGGAGAAGAAGGGCCAACCACAGTTTGAGTCCCAGATGTGGTGGCTTGCTTTCTCACTTTCTCACTCTCCCTCTGCTCAAATGAAAATAAATGAATGAATAAAAAGATTTAATCATTATTTTAAAAAATAAAAAGAACATATTGTGATCTAGAAAGTTAAGTTTTTCACAACTTTATTATTACCACATTAGCATGTGTCAGGAAGCTTTTCAAAAATAAATTCCTTAAGGATAGTTGACAGTATTAATATCAAGGTATAACTGGTGAACCTAGTTCTAGAGGAAGCCAGACGTAAGAGGGTTTGCTAACAGGCCTTGACAGAAGTCCCTGAGCTGGACCTCAAGGAGGGAAAGTAAAGATGCTAAAACCTTCACGGAAGGAACAGACAGACAGACACACCCCGGTTCCTGTCCCTATGGCACCTGCACACAAACACCTACACAAGGGATTCCTAGGAAGTCAGCATGTGCTGAGACACGGAAGAACAGATAGCACTTAGAAACACTAAGTTTGGGAGCTAGCAGGTGACGTGGTAGTTAAGGCGCTGCACTCTCATGTGGCCGACAGTGGTTTGAGTCCCGGACCTGGCAGCTTGCCTTTTTACTTTCCCTTTGTCTCTTTCTGGTCAAACTGAAAAAATAACAATAACAAATAAAGTTATATAAATAAATCATTCTTAAAAAAGAAAGAGAGAAAGGAGGACTGGCTAAGTGCGCCTGTACTTATAAAAGGACTCAGCTCACTCCCAGTCTCACCTGAGAGTCCACAGAGAAGTTGCCGGCGACACTGAGGGCACTCAGGAAGGGCTGCACGTAGCGCCGGACAGCCCCCTCGATGTCCCAGTGGACGTCGTGGGACTTGGGGTCTGGGTTGAGTAAACTGAAGGTGATCTCATAGCCTACAGAAACAGGAGTCAGGGAAGTCAGAGACTGGGGATCAAGAGAGGTGGCCTGTTCCCTGGGCTGAGCTGAACTCCTCACTCCTTCGTGATGGGCCTGTTGCCGTCACGGAACCACAGGGAGGGTAAGACTGGGGTAAGGAACCGTGAGTGCTTTCGGAACAAACTAAGAGCAGAAAAGAAAGGAATAAGGAGTTTGCATGCAGAGGCTCCTCCCGACTCACAAAATGAATTCCCTCTCCCGTCCATGGCAAAGCCCACAACCTTACCCAAGCTGGACTTGAGGGGCCGCCTCTTATCAGAGCTCCACTTGTCCTCTGGAAGGTGGTCCGCCAGAGCAGCAGCAAGCACGTCCTCAGTCAGAGACATGGCCTGCGCAACTTGGATTATGCGGCGGCCGACGATGTTAAAAGCCTCCCGGTGTGTTATCCCTCGCACCACGGCGGTCCTCTGCGACCCAATGTAGCTCATTACGCCCTGTGAGAAGTGAGCAGGGACAGAGTGCCATGGCTCAGGGATGAAAGCACGAAAGCACCCTGGCTCCTGCCTTGGTGAACCTGGCCTTTTGCCATGGACCAACAGGTTTGCATTTCTCTTTAGATACATGGTGAATCTATGAACTCGGCGTTTCTGAGCTATGAGTACGAGACGACCTCAGAAAGTTCTTGGACAGGGGACAGCAGGTGGCGAGGGGGGTGAGATGCTGGATTCCCACATAGCTAACCATGGTTCAAGTCATGAACCTGGCAACTTTCTTTCTCACGTCCCCTCTCTGTCTCTCTATGGTGAACGCAATAATAATAATGATAAGAAATCAACTTAAATAAATAATTCTCAAATTTAAACAAAAAATCTCTCCTGTTTAAAAGAAAATCACACCAGGCATGTGTACACGCATGCCCAAAATCCCAAGAGGAAAAGAGAATGGAGAGGGATTTGTGGCAGGGCCATCCTTCCTGTGTGGTGATTTCTCCCTTTCCCTCTCACTGTCTCTCTCTCCCTGTCTCTCTCTGGTGAGCACACACGTGCTATAGCAAAAATGAAAACCAAAGAAGCAAAAAATAGTTCATAGACAAACAGAATAAAAGGACAAGTTTATTTTGGTGCAAAAACATTTTGAAATTCACACATAGTATTTTTCATAATACACATTTTCCATCATCTTTTTGAAGGCCCTGCATGTACAAGTGCTTTTATTCATTTCCATTCCCTTCTCTTTCTTTCCCAGTAGAGACAGGCTCGGGCTGCATCTAAACCGTCAGGGGCTGGGGCGGGCTGTGTGGTGCGGCAGAGAAGCCCGATCCCATCTCGCATGGTGTTCAAAATGTGAATCCCTAGCCTGGTTAACCTGAGATGCACTGTGCATGTGCATCAGTGCCCAGGACCCAACGGGCTAGTAGAGGACTGGCAGAAGGGGCTGAAGCACGGCCAGGCCTTACAGAAGGTGCTCACCTCTCTCTCTCTCTCTGTCTGTTTTTAGGTTTTAGCCATAGGGCACAGGTGCTCCCTGGAGAGATAGACAGAAGGAAGTGAGAAATCACTCCCCAATTCCCTTCTCCTCTGTTCTCTTTCTGGGATTTGGGGCATATACCCACATGCACCTTGCGTGATTGTCAAGCCTCCAGGTCCAGGACTCGAACTGCAGTTGGTCGTGTGGGAGTCAAGCACCTTAACCAACATGCCATCTGCTGCCCCCATAACTACATACTCTTATATGTATGTGCACATCTCTATTGTGAATAAAGAAAATTATTTATAAAAGTCAATCAATCGGGGGGGGGGACCAGCAGTTAGCGTAATGGCTATGTCGCTGGATTCCCATGTAGTCAACTGCGGTTCCAGTCCTGGACCCAGTGGCTTAAAACTCACGTCGGGCGCGTGTGCATGCGTGCCCAAGATCCCAAGAGGAGAATGGAGGAGAAGGGATTGCGGCGTGGCCATCCTCGCTGGGGGGTGATTTCTCGCTTTCTGTCTCTCTGTCTCTGTCTGGCTGGTTGGCGAGCGCACGCGCCCTATAGCAAAAACCTCTCAAAAAAAAAAAAAAAAAAAAAAAAAAAAAGAAAAGACAACCA
>NW_006203772.1:254353-259991 GCF_000334495.1 Tupaia belangeri chinensis
CCCTTAAAAAAAAACCCCCAAAAAAAAAAAAAAAAAAGAAAGAAAAGAAAAGTCAATCAATTGGGACCAGCAGGTGGCACGATGGTTAAGGGCACTGGACTCCCACACGGCCAACCACGTTTCAAGTCCCAGACCTGGTGGCTTGCCTTTCTCGCTTTCCTTTCCCACCCCCCTCTCTCACGCTGTCCCTCTCTGGTCAAATAAAAATAAATAAATAAAGTTAAATAAAATAATTCTTTTTTAAAAAAAAAACGTCAATCTTTTTTTTAAGAAGTAGTCTTTTTTAATTATTTAATTTTATTTATTCATTCACTTATTTTAACTTGACCAGAGAAGGACACACAGAGAGAGAGAAAGAGAGAGAAAGAGAAAGTGAGAAAGCAAGCCTCCAGGTCCAGGACTCAAACCATGGTCAGTCACGTGGGAGTGTCCAGCACCTTAACCACCACACCACCTGTTGGTCCCAAAAGTCAATCAATCTTTAAGGGCTGGTAAAAGAATGAAATAGAGAAGCCAGCAGTTGGCCTGGTGGTTAAGGCTCCAGACTCCTATGTGGCTGGCCACGGTTCAAGTCTCAGATCTGGCAGCTTGTTTTCTCTTTCTAGAGACCACATATGCCCTACAGGAAATTAAATAATAAAAATAAAATAAAAAACAAAAATAACTAAAAGCTAAGATGGCATGCAGAGAAGAAAAGTGGAATAGGGATCAGCAGGTGGCATGGTGGTTAAGGTTCTGGACACTCTCACATGGCTGACCACGGTTCAAATCCCGTACCTGGTGGCTTGATTTCCCACTTTCTCTCTCTCTCTCTCGTCAAATTAAAATAAATGAATAAAGTTAAAAATAAATAATTATTTTAAAAAATAAAAATAAAGGAACCAGCAGTTAGCGTAATGACTATGTCGCTGGACTCCCATGTAGTCAACCACAGTTCGAGCCCTGGACCTGGTGGCTTAAACTCATGCTGGGCGCGTGTGTGTGCATGCCCAAGATCCTGAGAGGAGAATGGAGGAAAAGGGATTGCGGCATGGTCATCCCCCCTGGGGGTGATTTCTCACTTTCTGTCTCTCTGTCTCTTTCTGAAAAGACAGAGAAAGAAAGAAAGAAAAAGTGAGAAAGCAAGCTACCAGGTCCAGGACTCGAACCATTGTCAGTCATATGGGAGTCTAGTGCATTTAACTACCACACCACCTGCAGGCCCCACGCCATGTGTTTTTGAAGTCACCCAGGCTGGGACTCAAATTGCATGGTCAGCCATGTGGGATCCTATTGCTTTAAACACCAGGCCCCGGGGGTGGTACTATCCCATTTATATAAGTTCAAAAATATGTAAAAGTAGGGGTCAGCAGGTGGCATGGTGGTTAAGGCACTGGACTCCCACATGGCCAACTGTGGTTCGAGTCCTGGTCCTGGCAGCTTGCTTTCTCACTTTCCTTCTTTCTTTCTCTCACTCTGTCCCTCTCTGGTAAAATTAAAATGAATAAATGGATAAATAAAGTTAAGTAAAACAATAATTCTTTAAAAAAATATGTAAAATTAAATATATTATTTATAGAGATACAACATGTAATCCAACTAGTAAAAAAAATGGTACGTATTGGGACCAGCAGTTAGCGTAATGGCTATGTCGCTGGACTCCCATGTAGTCAACCGCGGTTCACTTCCTGGACCCGGTGACTTAAACTCACACCAGGTGCGTGTGCATGCGTGCCCAAGATCCCAAGAGGAGAATGGAGGAGAAGGGATTGTGGTGTGGCCATTCCCCCTGGGGGGTGATTTCTCGCTTTCTGTCTCTCTGCCTCTCTCTGTCTGGTGAGCGCACGTGCCCTATAGCAAAAAACAAAAACAAAAACAAAAACAAACAAACAAACAAAAAACCTCTCCAAAAAAAAAAAAAAAGAGAGAAAGAAAATGGTACGTATCCAATATGGTCATTTTGGGAGTGGAGTACTGCCATGCAGATGCACGGGGCTCCAACGCATCACTACACTGGGGTTTGCAAGCCGGGGATGGGTACATAGACATTCATTAGCATTTCATATCATTTCTTAAATTTTCTTTCATCTTTTCATAAGATTTAAATATTTCATTATAAATTTAAAAAGAAAATAGTTCCTACCTAGTCTTCTGCTCATAACGTGAGAAGGTCAAGGTATCACCTGCATGACCATCAACATCCACTCAAACTAGCTTCTTTTTAATCCTACTGTCCTTTTTCTACTTTAAATGGTCATTGGCACTTTAACCACAACCAAGTCCTGGATTTAGAAAGACCTACAAGTTAGTGAATAAATCCTCATTGACAGTATTTCCTAAAGGATCTGCAGAGTTTTCTGTAGCATATGGACGAAGTGGGCAGCAATGCTGCACACCGACTGGCGGAGGGAGGAGGTTTGGCCGCAGCCTCTCTGCTTACCCTACCTGCGGAAGAAGTGAGGAGTGTTCAGAAATCACGTACACAGTCAGGGAGCCCTCCGCTTGCTCCTGGGGCTCAGCTAACATGGCTTCTGCCTCTGGGGACAAGAACAGGAGGTACAGCAGGAGCAAAACATACCATTCCATCTCCCCCTGTCCCCCACAGAGTGCCTAAGCCACCCCTTCACTCACACTCAACCAGCACCCACCTCTCTGGCCCTCAGTGGCCCAGGCTGAAACCCAAGGTACCTCATTCCCAGCTTTCCCAGAGGAAATGGAGATAAAACAAAGGATGGGAACCATACCCTTAGAGAAAAGAAGAAAAAGTGGGCTTCTTACTAAAATGGGGTGATTGCTCCTTCCCGTACCTTGCACGCTGCCCAATGACAGGGCCTCCTCCTCATGGTCCAAAGCCCTCCGATAGGCCTTATGGAAACGGCATTTGATTTTCATCTTGTCTGGGAAGGAAAAGGGCAGCACGATGAGCAGAGGGAGGGAACATTAGCTCTCTGCCCACCCTCCTGGCCCTGACACTGTCCAGTGGCTGAGGACAGCAAGATGGCTGTCTGCAGAGAAATAGCAAGCAGCTACAGCCAGCTGTAACGATTTCTACATGGATGGCATCAAACAAAGGACTCCCCACTTCTCTCATCTGTCCCACCCTCTGCCTTTGCCTGTGTACACACTGGTTGGTCCTTCAGCCTGAATATCTTCTCACTGGGAAATCAATTAACAGATGAAAGGAGAAAAACCATATGGTCATTCTAATCAATGCCCCCAAATCATAAAATTCAACATACAAGTACACAGCGCCACCTATAAAGTATGCTTACCTAAACCATTGAACTTGGCTTAAGCCACACCTCTAGATCTAACTATCAGTTTATAAGAAATATGGATACTAGAGGAATAAGTGAAGTGAAACTATAAGGAAACGATTTCACAAAAGTTCAAATGCAAGATGTTCTATTTTTTTGGAGAGGTTTTTTGCTATAGGACGTGTGTGCTTGCCAGAAAGAGAGAGGCAGAGAGACAGAAAGTGAGAAATCACCCCCCGGTGGGATGGCCACAGTGCAATCCCTTCTCCTCCATTCTCCTCTCAGGATTTTGGGCACACACGCACACACACCCAGTGTGAGTTTAAGCCACCGGGTCCAGGGCTTGAACCACTGTCAACTACATGAGAGTCAAGTGACATAGCCATTAACGCCAATTGCTGGTGCTGAGATGTTCTAATATATAAAACAAATGACCTGGTTTCGCCAACAAATCAATGGTATAAAAAGAAATGTACGGTGGTGGCTGGTGGGAACTGCTATATAATAAAAGAGACAACCAAACACAATGTGTCTGACTGACTAGAAAAAAACCAGCCGTGAAAGGACACCTCTGAGTGAATTAGGGAAATCTAAATAAAGACTGAGAAGGAGGGATGTTAAGAAATTATTGCAGACCAGCAGGTAGTGTGGTAGTTAAGGTGCTAGATACCACCTGGCCAGCTGAACAGCTGAGCCCTGGACCTGGTGGCTTGAGAAACATGCTGGGTGTATGCATGTGTGTGCCCAAAATCCAAGAGGAGGATGGAGGAGAAAGGACTTAGGTGTGGCCAACCCCCCAGGGGGGAGTGATTTCTCACGTTCCTTCTCTGTCTCTTTCCAGAAAGCACATAAACCCTATGGCAAAACAATTAAAAATAATTTAAAAAAATAAAATATTAAAAAGGAGTTATTGCTGGGCTGGCCCCATAGTCTAGTGGTTAGGGGAGCCAGATTCTATATGGCCAACAGAGGTTTGAACCCCAGTCCTGACGGCTTGAAAAACACACTGGCCATATGTGTGTGTGTGCCCCAAATCCCAACAGGATGGGAAAATATAGGAAAAGATTGCAGCATGACCATGCCCCACTAGGTAATGCTTTCTCCTCTCCCTTTCTCTCTCTGGTGAATACATATGCCCTCCAGCAAAAAAAAAAAAAAAGAAGAAGAAGAAGAAAAGAAAAAATTATATCCCTCAAATTTTTCTCTGCCATTCTTTTATTCCAGACAACTAAATGCTCTTTCTTAAGTGTAGTCCCTCTTTTATATATATATATATATGTATTTTTAACTGTAATTTCTTTTGCCTGTCTTCCTTCTCTATAAACTTCTTGAAATGATTATCAATTTATTATTCATTACCAAATTCCTGGTACCTAAGAACAGTGCCTAATACTCAGTAAATTGTTTAAGGTAAACTGAATAAGGTCTGTGTACAAATCCAACTTGTTTTCAAACTCTGTTCTTTTCACATCTCACTTCCTACTCTATACCCTGATGGGCATCAGCCGCTTCTGATGAGGTATCATAACTTACTTTATGAATAAAGTTGCTGTCTTAATGACAGACATCGAATTTAAAACTAGATTCTTTCTAATCAGACATACTGTTCATTCAGAGAGGACTTTCAACAGTCCTTTGAAAGTCCTTATGAGACACACACCCTCCTACCTAGCCCATTTCTGGACTGAGCTCACGCCCAAAAGGCGGCCCAGAATCCCAGCAGAAACTCACATTTCAGAGGGATCTCTCTCTCATGCACAACGGTGAAAGGCAGCTTCTCCTGATCGTCCAGGGGCACTGACTCCCGGGCAAACACGACAGTGACCGGCACCATAAGTCGGAGCTGCAGAAAGGGGCATTGGGGCCGTCAGCTGAGTCTCCACCTTGCCACTGGGCTGTCACCGACCCTCCCCGACAGAGGTCTCACCTGCAGGGCATTCAGCCCACTGATCTCGGAGTAAGGCAACGGGGCCCGGTAGGTCTCCGTGGTCTTCCACCAGAGGGGCAGCCCCAGTAGGATGGCCACCGCGGCGAAGAAGAGGGCTGCGCGCTTCCCCCGGACCACCTCTGCGGGGACAGGAGGACCGACTGAGGCGCCAGAAAAGGATTCGGGTGCAGGTCTCATGCCCGATGCGGAAGAGCCCAGGCAACCCGGACTCAGTGGCTCTCAGCACGCTTTCCCAGGATCCCGGTGCGAGGGGCCAAGGCCCAAGTCTGAAGGGATGCTTGCGAGGCGACTCCCGACCCCTCCCGCAGAACCTCTCCACCACATCCCCAATCCAGCATTCCTCCCGCGCAATCCGCGAGTCGAAACCCGCACACGAAGCCCTCACCCGAGGCCCAGCGCACCTAGATCAGTAGCAGCCGCCCCGGCAGGCGCCATGCTAGCTTCCGGCTGGCAC
>NW_006203772.1:260570-289120 GCF_000334495.1 Tupaia belangeri chinensis
CCCCCCGGAGGCCCAGCGCACGTGTACCAGTAGCAGCCGCCCCGGCAGCCGCCATGCTCGCTTCCGGCTGCTCCGGCCGCCGGGGGGCGGAGCTGTCTAAGTTTCCTCCAATCGAAAACCTCGCAAGGAGAAGGAGGAGCCACCACCGCAATTGCGGCCAATCCAGATGCAAAGGCGGGAGAAAGCGGTCTAGGAGTGGGCGGGGCCCGCGTGGAGCTTCCCTGGGAGTTTGAAAGCTGCGGACACCCGAGCACAGAAGGGTGAGACGCTGGCCATGCGGGTTTCGGGGCTGCTGGATGGCTCTGGGTTAGTCCCCCACTTCCCTGTAGACCACACTTCTAGCCCCAGAGGTTAAGAGCGCAAGCTCTGCAGTCCTTAAATATTAGCTGGGCCACCTCGGGCGCTCTGAGGTTCAGTTTTCTTATCTGAAAAATGGAGATACTTAAATGAGGTCATTTGTGTAAAGAGCCTGGCACACCGAAAGCCCTTCAAGGTCAATTATCGCGACCCGTTTATCATCACTATCGTTGAGCTCCTCTTTGGATGCCCTCTTAGGTCTCACACAGGGAGATGGCAAGCTAGCAACTTCTTTTTTATTAACATAATTGGCTCTCTCTGTATTTTAAATTTTATTTGAAATGGAAAGGTACCCAATTCAGTTCTGGAGACCTACCTGATAGGCCCATGTTGGCAACTGGGTGAGGCTGGGGGCGGATTGCAGCGTTAGGGCCTCTGAGGCGTGCTGTCTCTCCCTTGTTCATGGAATAAATAACAGACTTTTTTCTTCAATTTTGACAATTCATGAGTACAGATCTGGATTTTGATCACTCAGCTTCAAATCCTGGTTTCACCATTCATTACCTCAGCAATCTTGGGAAGATCTCTCTGTGGTTCTCTGTACCCGTTTCCTCATATTAAACTAGGGATAATAATAATAATACCTACTGAGCCAGCAGGTGGCAAGGTTCCAGTCCTGGACCCAGTGACTTGAAAATCATGCCAGATGTGTGTGCACACATGCCCAAAATCCTGAGAGGAGAATAGAGGAGAAGGGATTGTGGTGCGGCCATTTCTCCTGGAGAGGTGATTTCTCACTTTCCCTCTCACTATCTCTCTCTCTCCGATGAGCACATGCACCCTATCACAAAAACCTTAAAATAATCATAATAGTAGTTAATGTATAGTTATATTAAATGAGTGAATACACAAAATGTAGTTAAAACAGGGCCTGACAGTAGCACATGAGAAGTGCTGGTAAGTATTAGCTATTTTTGTTATTCCAGGGTCAGGTCACACCAGGTGGAGCGTTGGTGGCTTCTCTAGTTCACACCTAACACACCCAGTTGGTTCTCTCAGTTTTTTGGGGGGAGAGGTTTTTGTCATAGGGTCATAGGGTGTGTTCGCTCACCAGTAAGACAGAGACAGAGAGACGGAAAGCGAGAAATCACCCCCTAGGGGGGGATGGTCACGCTGCAATCCCTTCTCTATTCTCTTCTCGGGATCTGGGGCACGCATGCACACGCACCCGGTGTGAGTTTAAGTCACCGGGTCCGGGACTTGAACCATGGTCAACAACATGGGAGTCCAGCGACATGGCCACTACACTAACTGCTGATCCCGGTTCTCTCATCTTTTAATCTGCTCGGATAGACCGAAGTTGTCAGCCAACCTCACATCCCAGCTAAGTGGTCAAAGTTCAGCATGAGGCCTCACTAGGTCTGCCCTTCCCCAGACTGTCAAATTGTTCCTCTCTGTGTTCCCTTCTATCCCAGATGGGAGCGGGCCATATAGCCCTTGGCGACTTCCAGAATACCCTGCTCAGAAACCAGAGCCTTAGAAGTTTCCTTTGTTGGGCAGAAGCAGGTGCTTCTCCAGCTATGGCCTCCCCTAGCAGAATGTATCAGGTCCTAGCAGGTATCACCACCACCCAGATGTGAGAGACTGCCCACACTCATCCCAGCTTGTCCTGCAGCCTCCTCCTGTGGGTCTTGCACAAAAGACCTTTGGGAGTTACTCAGTTTTGTCTCTCCATCCTTCTGTGCCTGCCGCCTGGTGCCTCTTAGGTAGCAGTTCTTGAAAGACTTGCAGCCCTCCTCACTGCCTCACCAGCCTTGGACATGGACAAGCAAGAGCCTGAGATGGGGATGGTGACTGGGTGTGCCCCTACGCCACAAACTTGAAGGCCAGTAAAGCTCAAGTCCCACCCTTCCACCTTCACAGTCAGAGGAGCCAGAGATGGAATCAGCAGAGATCAGAAACTGGAAGGTAGGAATGTGATGTGTAAAACAGACAAATAGCATGTTTTGCTGTCATTTATTTGCTATGTTGTATGTACTCAAGGCATGAGTGTACTACCCTCTGAGTCTAGGAGAGAGGGCAAGCAAGATGATCCCAAGGAAAAGCTTCCCATCATGGGGAAATTGTTGGGGCTGGCAAAAGCAGGGGAGACCCAGGCATCCTATTCTGACTTCTAGCAAGTTCTTCTGCCCTCAATCACAAAGGGCTCCCTATCCTCCCATCCTATGGTCCCGGTACAGCAATGAGAGGGGGAAGGGTGAAGAGAAGAGGAAGAAGGCTTGGTGCTGAATGAAGGCATCTCTGTTCTGCATTGCTCGTTAGCCCTGGCTGACTACAGACAAGAGTAGGCGCACGCGGCTGGCCCACGGGCTGTGGTGTGCGGTGGGGACTCAGTAGGCGTGGTTGGCAATGTAGAGAGACTGTGCAGCTGCTCCACCATCTTCTCCACTACCTTCATACTTCCCCTGGGCTGCAAGCCCATTCACCTGCAGAAGGAAAGATGGGGTTTAAGTAAGCAGCCCACAGGTGCCAAACCCTGCCCAGGCTGTAGCCTCTGGGTGCTGCTCCCTACCCAGATACACACACCCTTCACCCACCCAACACCACTTCTAGCTCCCAACCTCAGCCCGCTTGATAAACTCCTCAGTGGCAGCCCCAGCGTTGTCCCGTTGCCCTCGCCAGGCATTGAGCGCAGAGGCCTGCAGGGCACGCCCATAGGAGAAGGTGAGGGCCCAGGGCCGGGCAAGGGGGCAGCGGTTGATGGCATTGAGGTTGAGTGATGCCTCCTCTTCACTCTGACCTCCAGACAAGAAGGTCACTCCTATGGTGGAAAAGAGAAGACAAACTGATTGGTCACTCCCTATTTTTCCAAGATAAGAGACCTCTGAAGGCCACAGGAAGAACCTGAAAATGGGTCTTCAGGGAACAGAAACAGGTTTGGGAGCAGGGGTGTACCTGGGACAGCTGGGGGCACAGTGCGACGCAGGGCTGTGACAGTTGCCATGGCAATTTCCTCTGGGCTATACTTGATGGGACAGGCATGGCCAGGGGTCACCATGTTGGGTTTGAGCAAGGTCCCCTCCAAGTACACATGATGGTCACTCAGGGCTTTGTACACAGCAGCCAGGACCTGGAGATCAGAGGAGGTCTGCTAAGGGTCTGGGTCCTCAGCACTGACTGCTCTACGTTCCCTGTCTAGCGGTGGGTGGGCACAGCCTTGAGGGTTCAGTAGAGGCCCCAACCCACAGGTCTATTCTGCAATCGAATGCGAGTGCTGGGAGAAGGTGTGCCTGGATCTTAGCCAGGGACTATGGGGAACTGGCAGCCCTGCCAGGCTGTCCATATGGCACATATCTGTGCCCATGTGTGGACTCACCTTCTCTGTAACATACTGGCAGCGTTTGAGGTCATGATCTCCATCAGGCAGGATCTCAGGCTCCACAATAGGCACAATGCCATTCTGCAGGCAAGAACAGAGTAGCTTGGGAGGGGCAGCAGGTG
Source organism: Tupaia belangeri chinensis (assembly GCF_000334495.1). Lineage (NCBI taxonomy): Eukaryota > Metazoa > Chordata > Mammalia > Scandentia > Tupaiidae > Tupaia > Tupaia belangeri. The sequence continues at coordinate 264,369 of NW_006203772.1, forward strand.
GGATGGGAGAAAGTCCTGTAACTCTTTACTGGACATAGGACACCTCTGTGACCCCCTCCCTGACACACAAACCTGCTGGCAGATGCTGGCATAGCGGGCCAGCACGTTGGCATTCTCCAGAATGGCAAGTGCTGAGGGTGTACGCTCACTGATTTTCAGCACGCAGCGCCACTTGGCAAAGTCGGCACCATCCTTCTTATACTGGGCACAGCGTTCCGAGAGCCCATCCAGCCCTGCAAGCATAGTGCCATTCTCATCACCCTACCCCTTTTGCAAGCATCAAAAGGGCATCTCTATGGCCCTGAAGCCCACTTGCCCTGTACCTTGAGTGGTGGTTTCTCCATCAGTCCCAGCTAGAGGCACTACACCCTTATCAACCTACAGGGGTTAAACAGACAGAGTGCTGAACCCAGGCAGGACTCCCCTTGCCACTCCCACAAACACCAATTTCCATTCCCGGCCCCTGTTCAGGGCCAGAGACTGCACCTTAATGCCCACGACAATGCCTTTGTCTTGGATGGTACGAACAAACGGGACACCATTATCATCTTTCTGGTAGAGTGTCTCGTGGAAGAAGATGACCCCTCCGATGCACTTCTTCACACGGTCGTCAGCACTGAATAGCACCTGGCGGTACAGCCGGCGGTTCTCCTCCGTGTTCTCCACCCCTATTTGGCTCAGCCGCTTGGCCATGCTGCCTAGAGGCAAACAAGAAGGGCAGCAAGGCCATTCCAGGGCTCCCTGGTCACCTCTACCCCATCTGGCACAGGCTCCACCTACCTACAGACTCATCTGCAGCCAGAATGCCTTTGCCCGGGGCCACGATCCGGAGGGCAATGTCATTTAACTCCTTCTTCTGCTCAGCAGAAAGGGCTGGGTATGAGTGGGGCATGGTGACAGCTCTCTGGAATGGAGACAAGACATAAAAGCTGGACCCCTGGGGCCGGCAGGTGGCATGGTGGTTAGGATTCCCACATGGCCAACCATGGTTCAAGTCCCAGACCTGGTAGCTTGCCTTCTCACTTTCCTGCTCTCTCTGTTTTTCTCTCTCTGGTTAAAAATTAATAATAATAATGGGCCAGCAGGTGGCATGGTGGCTAAGGCACTGGACTCCCACACAGCCAACTACAGTTCAAGTCCCATGCCTGGATCTTGCTTTCTCACTTTCTCTTGTTCCTTCTCTCTCTGTGTCTGTCTCTGTCCCTCTCTGGTGAGCACACGTGCCCTGTAGCAAATTAAAAACTAATAAAATTTAAAATAATTCTAAAAATAAATAATAATGATAAATAAAATTAAATAAATAATTCTTAAAAAAAAAAAAAAAAAGCTGAACCCCACCCACTGCTTCCTCTGCTTCCTCTTCTGGCCTGATGGGCCAAATGGCCTTCTCTCCTATCCCCCCGCACTGCCTCCAAGCATGGGGCTGGGAACAGGGCAGCAGTCCTTGGCAGGGATCCTGGGCATCAGAGTGGCACCAATCCCTCTGACTGCTAGTAGGCTTAGGGCCCCAGTTCCCACATTTCCTTTTGTCCCTGGTGGGCACCCTTCCCAGCCCTGGGGCAAGATGCACAGTGGGGGTGGGGAAGTGAACAGCCCTGAAGCTACAGGTCCTCATGAAACTGCTGCCCGATTGGGAATGCCAGTCCTTCTTTCACTGAATTTGGCCCCTTCTTGAGATGGGAATAAGCCCCAGTCTTTTTTTTTTTTTTTTTGGAGAGGTTTTTGCTATAGGGCGCGTGGGCTCGCCAGACAGACAAGAGAGAGACAGAGAGACAGAAAGTGAGAAATCACCCACCAGGGGGGATGGCCACGCCGCAGTCCCTTCTCCTCTGTTCTCCTCTCGGGATCTTGGGCACGCACACACACGCACCTGGAGTGAGTTTTAAGCCACCGGGTCCGGGACACGAACCGCGATTGACTACATGGGAGTCCAGCAACATAGTCATTACGCTAACTGCTGGTTCCCCGAATAAGCCCCAGTCTTTCCAGCTTCCCTTTTCTCATTCCCAACAGGGCCCTTAAGGGAAAGTACACTGACTCTCAAGGCTTCAGAACGAGGCAAAAGTACCTATGGCCTGTGCCCCTTCCACTCCCCTTAGCTACTAGAGGAAACGCTTGGGAGAGGGGACAGGCAGGGAGTAGGAGTGATACAGATAACAGTCACTGCTTCCTAGTCTCTTTCCATACTCCAAACCTGACCGCCCACATCTATAGCCTGCTCCCCAGCGGAGCTGCAAGCTGTTATAGGAAAGACGGCCAGTAGGTCACCTAAGCCAGTATGTGAGGACTGGGGCGGTGTCACAGCCAGGTCATCTCCACTGCCAGAGGCACTCGCTTGTCTGGAGGGTGGATGGGAAGTGGGGAGCATTTCAATTCCCTACAACTCAGAACCCAGAGGGGAGGTGGGGGCAATGAATTAAGGTTGGAGGGATGAGTGGAGAGCCGGGGAAAGCTGCAGGAGAAAGGCCAAGCAGGCTAAGCCATGGGGGAGGGACCTAGGCCAGGGGACTGAGAAGGCCAGAGAACTGGAGAGGGAAAGTAGCCCAGGAAGAAAGGAATTAAAATCAGATTAAAATGGTGTGGGTGGGAGAAGCTGAACCCAGGGAAAAAATCTAGGGGGTACACAGTGATTTCGGATGGGAAAAGCTGAGTTCCAGTCAGGAGAGCGAAGGGGAATGGGTGGAATGGGAGAGGCTGAGCCAGGGGTTTCCGAGCAGACAGAAAGCAGAGCGAGTGTTAGAGCACTGAACAGGGCCACTGAGGGGTCCCAGGGAGCAGGGCAGGATGGCAGGGGAAGAGCCAGGAGAGGCAGCCGAGATGCCGGGCACCTCCCTTCTGGCTAGGGCCCTTACCTGTGTGCAGCCAGTCAATAGCAGCAGCCGCAGGCACAGCTCTGGTCCAGAGGAGCAACAGCTGCAGTCGCGGTACTGGCTCCTGGCTCGGGTAAATGAGGATGCGGATGCCGCAGAGCTACGTGACTCCCCCAGGGGGGCGGGGCCGGCCCCGCCCACCGTGGCGCCGCCCCCTCATCGGGACTGGTGGCAGGACGAGGCCACGCCCACAGAGGCGGGGCGGTGAGGTGGAGTGACTCTCCTGCCAAGACCTCTGGGGCTGTTCTGGACTGCGACCCCCAACCCCCGGCCTGCGACACACACACACACACACACACACACACACACACACACACGGCGGACCCCTGCCGCCAGGGCCCTAGAGCAAGAAATGGCCTGGCCTTCATTTCTGCCACCATCGCCTTTACCATGTGCCAGGCACTACATGCAGGATGCTGGGGATTAAGCGGGTCTAGGGAAGAGAATAACCTAGACAGTCACAACAGGTGGGGTGGGTAGGACAGAGGTACCGACAGGATGCCAAGTTCAGGGCAAGGAATAATGAACTGAGATTCTCTGTCCTCACCGCCGTATTTACCATGGCCTACCCATGAGGAGGATGGGAAAAGTAAGAGAAAGAAATCTTTTCTGTTCCCCCTAGGCGATGAGCCAGGGAACAAGCAGTCCAGTGCCCGGAGTCTTTGGGGGAAGCAAGGCAAGGGAGGAAGGGCAGACAGCCTTGGCTCTGGGTGCAGCAGGAGGTGGAGCGGGATGTGTGGCCGTGCCCAGGTCAGAGGGCCAGGCTGCCTCTTCCCTGACTTCATCTGCCCCCTCCCACCCAGAAAATAAGACAAGAGAGCTTAAAGAACTACATTAAATACACTTTATTTAAATAGCATTACACACAGTTGGCCCTGTGCCATTGGTCCGGATAAGCAGGTAAAAAGGGATGAAGCAGACTCCAGCTTTCCATTTCTTAGCTCAGAAATTCCAGCAATCCCTGCAGCTCCTTGCAATCTCTCACCACCTCTGGGATGGACAGTAGAGTCTGCAGAGAGAAGTGGAAAAAGCGGCTCAGGACCTAAGGCCCAAAGGCTCTCAGCCCCAGGAAGCACCCAGTGAGTCCGAGAAGGGGGAAACTAGAAGCCACAGAGAAGCCCACAGTAGGGAGTCAGGCCCAGTTCACAGCACAGGCTGGGAACCAGAGTTATGCTCACGGTGCCTCCCAGGCCAGGCCCTGCACCAGGTGCCTTAGTCCCTCTTTACCTTATAAATATGCTGAACAATGTCATCTAGTTTCTGCAACTCCTTGTCAGAGCGCCGAAGGTTCTCCTCCAGGATGTTTCTCTGGAAAGCAAAATAGATTTCTTAAGTCCTGTGCTTGAAAGAACAGCCCAGCTTGGTAGGGACAGGAAAACATGCTAGGGTCCTTGCAAATGGCAGGAAGAAGTGGCCTGGAAGAGCATGGACACTCTTACATGGCTCTGGAACTTGACCATGAGCTTTGCCTTCTCATTTTTCATCTCAAGGAACATCACCCTCAGCTTGTCCACCTGTAGGTAAGTCGGGATCATTAGGGGTACAGCCTGGGGCCCCCACCAGCTGCCCAGCTCCTCTGCTAACTAACTCAGTTACCTCCTGGGAGAGCCACACTTTCTCTTGGATCCAGTTAGTGGCCATGGGCTGACAGCTGGGGTCCAGCTGGCCTGCAAGAGTCTCCTGCAGCACTTTAGTCTCTGTTTCCGCTCGCCGAAGTGAGCGGGTGAGCTGGGTCACCTCCTCTCGAAGGCTCTGGGAATGAGAATGAAGAGATATGCAATAGCCCTCACAGGGCCTTTCTGTCCTCCTTAGCCCCTGTGGTGAACAAAGCTCAACCAGGGCATCCAGTGATCATGTGTGGGGTCCTGGCTATAGCGGCAGAAGGCAGAGGCCCAGGCAGCGTGAGGAACATACTATGAGCTCGCCACTCTTGTCTATCTGCTCTAGGATCTTCTCATTCTGTTGCTGTATCACTTCCTGGAGCTCCTTTTCATTCTGTGAGGAAAAGGGACATGAAAAGGTACTGAGGAGAGCTCGTTTCTTCACAACTTTTGCCAGGAGATAGGACAGTGCTCAGCCTGGGGCGGGGACCAGCTGCTACCACTCCAGTTCCTCTTCCAGGGTCACGCTGGGAGAGTTCTTGACTTCTCTCCTGGGTCTGTCTGGGGAGACAGGTCAGCCCATAGTTGATTCCCAATTATGTGAAATGTCTGACCCCAGGAAGGGCCAAACTAGGGCAGTGGTTGGAAAATCCCCACCACCCAGATTCCTGGAGAGACAATGGCTCCCAATGGGCCAGCAGAGCTGCCCCAGTTCTTCATTGCCCCACTTCTAGGCCCCTCCTTCACCTTGTAGCGCAAGCACAAGGCCTGGTTCAGCTTCTCTATGTCTGCCTCCTTGGCCTTCTGGGCTTCCTCATGCTTTTCTTCCTGGGCCTGCAGCCTAGCTTGCAGCTCACAACTAGAGGAGGAAAGAATCTGGCATCATTCCTACCATCCTGTCCTCTCGGGGGCTGGCTGCGCCCTTGGCATATGTGGTTGCCTCGTTGTCTCTCTGTCACCAACACTCCGTCCCACTCACATTTTTCTCTGGAGAGTCCTGATGGCGTCTTCTTTAGACTCCTGCAGCAGAGAACACAAGCTCTGCAGCTCAAGAGCCATCGAACTCATTTCTGCAAGTCTCTTCTCCATGCCCAGGGTCTCTGAAAGAGAAAGTCCAAGATGGAGGCACAGCCTTTCAGCCCTGGAGGAAGATGTGGATCAGCCAGCATTTCCACAACTCTTAACCGTGTTCCCCACCCATAGGATTTGAATGTCCGGAACATTACAGATCCCAAAAGGCAGAAATAAAATGAGCCCAAGTAGAATTGAGGTTTTTAGAGCAAAGCACTTTTCACTGCTTTTGTCTTTACTCATCACCACCAAACTTTCTAGAAATGAGGCAGGATCCCTGGAGCCCGTCCTAACCTGTAGGCTGAAGGGAAGCTACTCGGGTGAAAGCACTCTTGTCACTTCCAAGCAAGGGCACAGGAGTTGATTCTGGCTCTAAAACACAAATAACCGTAGGTGAGGTCCCCTCTGGTGATGCAGTCAAGGGTCTGCTAATGGAAGCCAGGGAGAAGGGACAGATCCGATGGAGGGCATCTTCAACAGCTGATGATATCAGGAGCAGGGTCACGACTTTCCCACCCCCAAATTCCAAGGTCTTTAACCTTCGTCTGTCACTATTGTCAAGATGCTTTCCAAGGGGATGCTGTCATTGGGCAGAGGCTGTTTCTGGGCGGGTGTAGAAGCTGTGTTCCGCAGAAGGGTCTCTGGTTCAGCCTAAGGACAGAGGGGAAAAAATATCAGCCGCTGTTCAGGCTGATGATTTCCTGAGCCCCCAGGAACTCCCAGCGATGTCCCCTAGAATGCTATTACCTACTACCTTGCTAGTCTGTCTTCCTCCAGAACTGAATCACCCTTCCCTGAACATGTTTGTTTATATTTTTAGTTTGCAAGAGGGCGTGTGCGCTCACAGGAGAGTGAGGGAGAAAGAGAAGGTGAGCACTTCCCAGGGAGATGGCCATGCTACAATCCCTTCTCCTCCATTGTCCTGTTGGGATTTTAGGCACTCACACACATGCACCCACACAGTCAGCCATGTGGGATCCAGCCACCTTAACCACCATGCCACTGGCCTGAACATGTGTATAGTCTTAAGTCTCTCCCACTCAAAGAATAATAATTTTCATTATTAACCAAACTGAAACAAAAAACTTTATCTTAAATCCTTTTTGGCTATTGTCTTTTCTCTTTCTCTTTAATTAAAAGAGGAAAAAATTCTGTATTTCTTGCATTTAATTCTCACCATCTGTTGACCACCCTCAGCTAAGCTTCTGCCCTGCCGTTCCACCAAAACTTTCATCATTTGTTTTATCAATGGCATCCTTACTTTCAAAAGCAATGGACACTTTTCAGCTCTCATTTCACATGAACTGTTTGACACTGATGACCATGATGTTCTTTTATTTTTATTTTTTTTCAAGTTTTGCTATAGGGCACATGTGCTCACCAGAGAGACAGTGAGAAAGAGAGAGAGGAAGTGAGAAATCATTGCCAGGATTCTCCTCCATTGTCCTGTTGGGATTTTAGGCACTCACACACATGCACCCACACAGTCAGCCATGTGGGATCCAGCCACCTTAACCACCATGCCACTGGCCTGAACATGTGTATAGTCTTAAGTCTCTCCCACTCAAAGAATAATAATTTTCATTATTAACCAAACTGAAACAAAAAACTTTATCTTAAATCCTTTTTGGCTATTGTCTTTTCTCTTTCTCTTTAATTAAAAGAGGAAAAAATTCTGTATTTCTTGCATTTAATTCTCACCATCTGTTGACCACCCTCAGCTAAGCTTCTGCCCTGCCGTTCCACCAAAACTTTCATCATTTGTTTTATCAATGGCATCCTTACTTTCAAAAGCAATGGACACTTTTCAGCTCTCATTTCACATGAACTGTTTGACACTGATGACCATGATGTTCTTTTATTTTTATTTTTTTTCAAGTTTTGCTATAGGGCACATGTGCTCACCAGAGAGACAGTGAGAAAGAGAGAGAGGAAGTGAGAAATCATTGCCAGGAGGTATGGCAACACCATAATCCCTTCTCCTCCAGTCTCTTCTCAGGAGCCTGGACACACATGCACACATGCCAGCTTGATTTCCAAGCCACCAGGTCTGGGACTTGAACTGTGCGTTGGCCATATGGGATCCAGTGCCTTAGCCTCCATGCCACATGCTGGCCCTATTTTGACTTTTTTAAAGTTTTAGTTATTTATTTCCTCCATGCAGCATGAGAAACAAAGGCAGCATTCACAACAGGTTCTTGACACGATGATCCACTCCAGTCCTCGCTAACTCCAGATCTCGGGTATGCGCATGCCTAGCACACTCAGGGAAGTCTCTGGAAGAGAACCTGGAACCTTTCCATGTAGGTCAGCCTCACAGAGTGTCATGTTTACCACTTTGCCACTGTTCAGACCTATAGAAATTGTTTTTCTTAGCTTCTGGGAGATGACTCTTTCACAGGTAGGCCTCATACTTTTCTAGCTATTCTCTTTCCCCACAGGTCCTTCCTTAACTGCTGGACTCCTCAGGGTTCAGTCCTTGGTCCTCTTTTCACTCTAATCCATTCCCCAGGTGGTTCCACAAAACCCTCCATTTCAAAATTCCGCTTTTAGGGACCAGCAGTTAGCATAATGGCTATGTTGCTGGACTCCCATGTAGTCAACCGCGGTTTGCGTCCCAGACCTGGTGGCTTAGAACTCACGCTGGAAACATGTGCGTGCGTGCCCAAGATCCCAAGAGGAGAATAGAGGAGAAGGGATTGCGACGTGGCCATCCCCCCTGGGGGGTGATTTGTCGCTTTCTGTCTCTCTGTCTCTCTCTGTCTTTCTGGTGAGCGCACATGCCCTATAGCAAAAACCACTCAGAAAAAAAAAAAAATCCCACTTTTAGGTTGGTCTCATGACCTAGTGGTTAAGGGAGCCAGATCCCACATGGCTGACTATACTATTTGAATCTTTGGTGGCATGAAAAACATGCCACACACATGTGCATGCATGCCCCTAAAAGATGGAGAAATGGAGAAGGAATTGCGGCATGACCACACTCCACTGGGGAGTGCTCTCTCTCTCTCTCCTCTGTCTCTCCCTCTCTCTGATGCATGAGCACATGCATCTTGTGGCTTATAAAAAAAAAAATTAGGGGCCAGCAGGTGGTGTGATGGTTAAAGGCACTAGACTCCCATATGTACTGTGGTTCGAGTCCTGGACTTGGTGGCTTGCTTTCTCTCTCTCTCTCTCCCCCTCTCCCTCTCTGGTCAAATTTAAATAACTAAATAAACAAAGTTAAATAAAATAATTTTTAAAAAATCTTCTACTTCCCTATGACTGACTCTTAAATCTCTCTGTCAACTGGATATTTTTGACAGCTTTCAGACCCAAAAGTTAACTGCCTGTGAAAAGTCAACCAGAATGTCTCATAGTCCACCCGAAACATAGTAACGTATAAAGCTGAGTTCCCTATTCTATCCCCTTAAAAATGTGTTCCTACTTCTTCTGTATTTACTATTCTAGACTTGGGGGTAGGGCAACACATCAAATCTAGCCTACAAACTGTCTCCATAAGAAATGCTTTGCTGGAACACAGTCGTACATTCACTTATATGCTGTCTACAGTTGCTCTTAAGCCATAGAAGCAGAGCTAAGTAGTTGAGGCAGAGGGCAATATGGCCTACAAAACCAAAAAGAGTCTTCGGACAGCTCTTTATAGGGCAAATGTGCTGACATCAGTTCTAGGGAAGAGTGTTACCATCTTTCTAGTAATCTAAGGATCATCGTTCACTCTTCTGCCTTACGCCTAAGTTACCAGGACCTATGAACTCTATGTCCTGGATGTCTGTGAATCCACTAAGTCCATCCCCTCCTCTGTAGCCCCTTTAAACTACTGTTAGTTCAAGCCTTTGAAATCTGGCCTCCTGCCTCCTTCTCCAGCCTGGGCTCTTGCCTTGCCCCTTATAGCTCCTGCACTCCAATCACGAAGAGTTACCTCCCATTCCCCAAACCTGCCACATTCCATCCGAGTGGGGTCTGCCTCGTTCATCCCGCAGTCCTGGCACCTAATGCGTGTCTTACTTCAAAATAGACATCGCAAAAAAAGCACACATAGTATAGTATGTGTGTGACTCTCTACATATGACTACCACGTGTAGTCACGTGCGACTGCCTTATACTGTTCCCCCTGCCAGGTGGGCCCTCCTATATACCCGCCCTGCCCCGTGAACTTCTAAACCTCAAGACTCTGCCCAAGGTCACCTGCTCTGAGAAGACATCCTAATGCTCAAGGTAGAACTGATCCTCCTTTCTCCGTGTGGAGGTCCAGACCTCCATCACAGCCAGAAGTCAGGATGATGAGTTTACACCTGTCTGTCATCTATGCTGGACTGAGGATGACATGGCATTTCCCATAAGCCACACAGAGTTGGGAAGAAGGGCCAGATCATAAGCTAATTAACTCTGTATTCTGGAAGACATCAACCGTTTATTGTTTAGCGTGTGCTGTGGGGAAGCCAAAGAAGCAAAGCAAAATTTCTGCTTCCTTTAAACATGGTCTAGTTGATGAGATCAGGTATCCAAGGAAAATTAATACAAGTGCAGGAGGGTCAGTTGGTGAAGTTGCAGAAGTCCACATGATCTGGGAACGTTTCAAATCAGGAGGTAAACTAGGGAGGATTTTAATAGGAAAAGAAAGGGTTATTTCTAGTGTGAAGACAGAACAGATGTGGGAAGACTCGAGTGTGGGTGTGAATGGAGATGGGACGAGTGTAGTGTAGTTGGAGTAAAGGGTTCCTAATAGCGAGGTAGGAGACAGGGAAAGGAAGTTTTGAGCAATGGGCTGAAGAGGTTCTATAGGTAACAAAGTTATTGAAGGTCACAGAGATAGAATAAAAGTAATGTACTAGGGAAAAGAATTTAAACAACAAAGATACCATTGAAGAGACGAGAAGGAACCCCGGGATCTGACCTTCTCCTTCAGTTTTGTCCGTAGGAAGAGGATCAAGCTCTGCAGTTGTTCAGTCAGCACCCTGAGTTCTTGGGAATGCTGGCGTGTCTTCTCCAGGTCTTGTTCCTGGTTCTCCGCTATGGTGCTGGCCAACTGAGCCCTGGAACAAGGACCGGGGAAGATGGCCAAAGGCCAGGTTACTTTCTCTGAACACCTTTCCCAGAACTCCACCCAGAGCTGCATTCAAGAGAGAAATAAGAGGCTCAGCACTGTCACAGTTCCCTTAGAGATCCTGGGGAAAACAAGTGACGGGGAAGAGGCGCAAAAAGGGAGAGATCTTACTTTAGGTTCTCCACAGTGTCCTTGAGGTTCTCGCACTGCAGGCTGCGCTCCCGGAGCACTTCCAGTGTGCTTTTCAACTGACACTCAACTTGGCCCAGCTCCAGGTGAGCAACCTGGTTCTCTTGGTCTGCAAACTGCAAAGACAGGAGAAGGAAGGGAAGAAAGGACCAAGAGAAGGAGGGTGAGGAAACGAGTCCAGCTGGGGAATTTTAGAGCTCTGGGGACAGGCTTTTCCCAGTCCACCTCAAACATCACCATAATACCATCCGGCGAGAGCCACCCTCCTGAGCTTTACCAGCTCCCTTGCCCCGAGCACAGTCCTTACCTCCAGGGTCTCCTTCAGGTCCTGCACCTCCTTGGCCAGGACAGCCTGCTGCTGCTGCAGTTCCGCCTGTGTGTGCCTGAGTGCCACCTCTTCCTTGTGCCACCTGCCAGAGACCTTGCATGAGATCCCATTGAGCCCTGTATCCTAGGTGTCCACTGCCACTGTAATCTGCTAGGGACTCACTGAGCAGCCTGCTCTTCATTGTTCTGGGTAAGCCGGCAGAGCAGCTCGTTCTTCATGGCCAGGTCCTGGGCACAATGAGCATGCTGACTCTGGAGCTCTTTCAGCTGGCTGTCCATGCTGGCCAGAATCTGCAGCTGGGCCCGGAGATCTAGACCAAAACACCCCAATAATGCCATGGCTCATCAGACCACAAACTCCCCACATCTCTGTTCTAAAGCAAATACTCCACTGCACTTCTTTGCGCTACTGCCACACTCTAAAACTTAGCAGGGCTCCACTGCTTGCACACGTGTATGTACGTACACACACATCCACACACCTGTTGCTAGGCGACTGTTTTCCAACTCCAGTTGTCCTATTTGGCTCTTGCAGTTCTCTAACTGGGCAGAGACTTGTTCCATCTCCCTGGAAACCTAGAAAGAAAGATAGTTCTCCTCCTACACTTCCTCCTGAATCAAGAATCTCAGGACTTAGTCCAGCTTCTCTTGCTTCCGGGCAACAACACTGCACTAAGTGACACTGAGTTCCAGACCAAATAAATAAATAACAGGAGAAAAGTTCTGAAGTAAGGGAAATGTTGAAGGGCAAAGAAAATAACTGGGCTCAAGGCCATCTTACAGCTAAGGAACGTGCCTGGACTCCAAACCCAGAGGGTGGAAAGAAAAAAACAGGTCCAGAGTAAGAAGCAAATGATATCACATATTAGGCCTTCTGCAAAGGAGGGAAACAACCCCCCTCCTTGTTTGTACCTGCTGCTTTTCTTCAACGGCAGCATCACGTTCCTGCAGGGCCTGCCGGCTCTTGGCTGTGAGTTTCTCTGTGAGCTGTCGAGACCGACTCAGCAAAGCTGTCCACGTTACATACTGTCAGGGGAAGCAAGCACGTCAGAAGAGCACGCTGGAGGCCAGATTCCTAACAGAGCTGTGAGTAAGGGAGTGTTATGACGGCCCCCAGTACTCACGTCCAGTTGCAGGGACCTCCAGTCCTGCTGCAAGGTGGAAGACAGACTCACAGTCTGCCGAGCCAGCTCCTCTTGCTCCGTATGAAGCCCTACCTACAGCAGAAGGAATCCTATGGAGAGGGCACTTCCCTTTGGAGACAGCAAGGTGGGGGGATGTGGCCATTCTCTCAGTGTGTCAGCATGGGCCCCACGAAAGAAACTGCCCTTCAATTACCAGTTGGGTCTGGGTCTCCTTCAAAAGGCCTCTGAAGTCCTGCATGGATGCCAGGTCCTGTTCCAGCAGGCTGATGCGCTGGCTGGCATGTGCACAGAAAGCCTCCAGCACTATCTCTGCCTGTTAGGGAAGAGGTTACAAGGACATAATGGGCAGCAGATGGAAACGGCATAAAAAGCTGCACCACCCAACAACCTAAGAGTTCAGCTTTTTATTCCCCAAGGCAGGCAGTTCTTAGGCCACCCGTCTGTTTCTCAAGTGCATTCGTGGCTCCGCAGGAGCCTCCCACATCCAGGGACCTTACCGCTTCCTTGCCTCTGAGGGCCATTTCCTCTCTCTGCCTTGCCTCCTCCTTTTCTGCTTTGAGGCTCTGGAGCTTTGCCCTCAATTTCTTCAATACATCAAAGCAGCAGGAGACCAAGGTCTCTGCACGCCGAGACTACAAGATAAGAACCAGATGCTGTGCCTGGTTCCTTTTTATTGGCTTCTCAGGCCCACCAGGGGCCTCTCCCTCCATCTTCATGCTACTTACCTCCTGACTCACAGCAGTTTTATCTTCTTCTAAGTGTGACAGCGATAGGTGAAGCAAGGATATCAGCTCTTTTGAGACTAGCATCCATGATTGCTGAAGAAGGGAAGATGGCTAGGCTAGGTCAGATGGTCGCTAAGCAGGAAGCAGGGCACGGGAGAGGAAAGCCACAGACCCCAATTCTAATCTCCCAATAATGAGACGACCTTGACGAAGGTCTGGAAGCCCCCCTTCACTACCAAGGATGAGTACTACCATCTAAGCACCCGGGTTCTCCAGTCTTTGCTCTCTCTTTTAAGTTTGCTATAGGGCACATACACTTGCCAGAGACAGAAAGGAAGAGAGAGGGAGAGGGAAAATGGGAAATCACCCCCCAGGGGAAATGGCCACCCAGCAATCCCTTCACCCTCATTCTCCTCTTGGGATTTTTGGCACATATGTACATGTGTCGGGCATGATTTTCAAGCCACTGGGTCCAGGATTCGGATCATGCAGTAGACCATATGGGACCCAGCTGCCTTAACCTCCATTCCACCTGCCGGCCCATCCTTTATTATTTATTTCATGATATACAGCAAGTGCACATGCACAGTGTGTCAGAGAAAAGACCCTCAACAGGGTCTCATCATACTGCTATCCCCTTTCTTCAGTCCTCCAGCTTCTTGGGATCTCCAATGTCTGTATACGCCCGACACATTTTCGGGTTGACCCGGGGATCTGAAACTGTGGTCAGCCACTTGGCTTCTAGCCTTGCAGGGTACCTGCATTACTGCTGTGCCACAGCAGCTGCGCTGGATATTCTGTTCTCGATGTTCACAGGAGACCCAGCAATGGTATAAGGTCATTCAACACTTACCATGACATTCCTGGCCTGCTGCAGGGCCTTTCCGATCTCTTGGCTCTCCCGAAGATGTTGATGTTTCTTAGTTATCTAGCCAGAGAAACAGAGTTGTTCCTTTTTTGTGTTATTATTGTGTACACAGGATCTCATTATAGTGCCCGGGCTGGCCTGGAACACATGATCCTCCAGCCTCAACCTCCCAGGTAACTGGGGTTACAGGCGTGCCCCATTGCGCCCAATGTTGTTCCCTTTGAGTAGGTAACTTACACCACGAGCACCTGATCCTCCTCCCACCCAGTGAGCTACAGGAGCCTTTCCCATTAAAGCAGGAGCAAGGCTCACAAGTAGATGCAGCCAACAAGTGAGGAAGAGAAATCCAGACATCAGTAAAAACTTCCTGTTTTAGGGCCAGCAGGAGGCAGAGTGGTTAAGGCACTGGACTCCCACATGGCCAACTACAGTTTGAGTCCTGAACCCAGCAGCTTAAAACATGCTGGGAGGGGGCCAGCAGTTAGCGTAATGGCTTTGTTGCTGGACTCCCACGTAGTCAACTGCAGTTCGAGTCCCGGACCTGGTGGCTTAAACTCACAAAAATGCGTGCGTGCCCAAGATCCCGAGAGGAGAATGGAGGAGAAGGGATTGCAGCATGGCCATCCCCCCTGGGGGGTGATTTCTCGCTTTCTATCTCTATGTCTCTATCTGTCTGGCGAGCGCACGTGCCCTATAGTAAAAAAAAACCTCTCTGGGGGGAAAAGAAAACCATGCTGGGTGCATGCGTATGCATGCCCAAGATACTGAGAAGAGAATGGGGTAGTAAGGGACTGTAGTATGGCCATCTCCCCTGGGGGAGTGCTTTCTTTCCTTCTCTCTGTCTCTCCAGCAAGTGCATATGTCCTATAGAAAAAATTTCTGAAAGAAAAGAAAAATTTCCTTTTATACAATGACCTGTTTCTCAATTATAAAAATAACACATAATTATAACATTTTGGAAAATGCAAAAATGAAGAAAAATAAAAAAGAGAAATCGCTAATAATTTTACTACCTAAAGCAGTGATTCTTTTCTTTTAAATAATTATCTTATTTTATTAATTACCATTATTATTATGATGTTAATTTGACCAGAGAGAAATAGAAAGGGGGAAAGTGAGAAATCAAGCCACCAGGTCCAAGACTCGAACCAGTCAGCTCAAACCACAGTCAGTTATATGAGAGTCCAGCACCTCAACCACCATGCTACCTGCCCACCCCCCACAGTAAATCTTTTTTAAAAATTATTTATTTTATTTCATTTGTTATTATTATTATTTTCCAGTTTGACCAGACAGAGACAGAGAGCAAGAAAGGGAAAGCGAGAAAGCAAGCTGCCAGGTCCAGGTCTTGAACGGTGGTCGACCATGTGGGAATCCAGCACCTTATCCACCATACCACCTGCCAGCCCCGAGCAGTAATTCTTTTTTTTTTTTTTTTTTGAGAGGTTTTCTTTTTCGCGGCCAGGCGCGCATGCGCTTGCCAGGAAGACAGACAGAAACAGAGACAGAAAGCGAGAAATCACCCCTCCGAGGGGGATGGTCACGCCGCAATCCCTTCTCCTCCATTCTCCTCTCAGGATCTTGGGCACGCACGCACACGCACCCAGCGTGAGTGTAAGTCACAGGGTCCAGGATTTGAACCATGGTCTGCTACATGGGAGACCAGTGACATAGCCATTATGCCAATAGCTGGTCCTCAATAAAATAATTTTTTTTAAAAAAAGGATGAACCAATTTATATCCTACTGACCAAAGGACAATGCTTACCAGCATTCCCTATTTTATCTGCTATTTCGTCAAAAAAAAAATGGCATCTCATTATATTAATTTGCATTTCTCTGATTTTCAGGAATGTTAACCTTCCTACATACTTATTAGTCGTTTCAGTTTTCTTATTCTTTAACTGTCTGGCCATTATCTTGGGTCAAATAAAAATGTGAGTATGTGATGTGGACAAGTGTGGCCTCGAAGGGAGCAGGCCCTGGGAAGACCAGAGCCCTCAGAGCAAAGCAGGAGTCTTCATCTCTGGTGAGAGGCAGCAGCAGGGAAAGGCTATGGCTAGAGCAGCCCTGAGTCACCGCGCTGCAGCAGTCTGCTCTGAAGGAGCCAGAGTCACCTCCTCTGCAGATCTCGTAGCATCCGCGGCCCCTTCCCCAGCAAAGCAGTCATCACCCCCCCTGCCCTGTGCAGCATGGCATGGCGTGCCCCATGAGCCCTAGCCAGAGCACACATACTGCCCAGGGCCAGGCAGTCAGGCGAGTGATGAGATTAGCATGAAGGAGGCAGCCAAGCGGCAAGGACATGGCCAGTGATGGGGTGGCTGAAGGTGATGTCATTTCCCCTCTTCGGTTCTGCTCCAGTGTGTTCCATTGGGATCTGGCAAGCTACAGAGGAAAAGGGTACGAGGCAGATTCAGGGATGGGAAAGAAGGTAAAAAAGGAGGAACAGGATACACAAGTAAGGAAACGAGAAAAACTGAGCAGCTAGCAGGAGAGGAGTCTGTGGCTTTCTGGATTTCTGGCAAAAGATCAACTCATTACTTTGAGAATCCTTTTTTTTTTTTTGGAGAGGTTTTTTGCTATATGGCATGTGCGCTCGCCAGACAGACACAGACAGACAGAAAGCGAGAAGTCACCCCCCAGGGGGGATGGCCACGCCACAATCCCTTCTCCTCCATTCTCTTCCCGGGATCTTGGGCACACACACACACGCACCCGGCAGTTAGAGTAATGGCTATGTCGCTGGACTACCACGTAGTCGACTGCGGTTAGCATCCCAGACCCGGTGGCTTAAAACTCACGCTGGGTGCGTGTGTGTGGGTGCCCAAGATCCCAAGAGAGGAGAACAGAGGAGAAGGGATTGCAGTGTGGCCATGCCCCCTGGGGGGTGATTTCTTGCTTTCTGTCTCTCTGTCTTTCTGGCGAGTGCCAGGTTCAAGTCCTGGACCAGGCGGCTTGCTTTCTCTCTCTCTCTCCTCTCTCTCTTTCACTGTCTGGTCAAATTAAAAATAAATAAATAATAAAATAATTATTTCAAAAAAGAAAATTTGCCATAGGGCACATGCAGTTGCCAGAGAGAGAGACAGGAAGATGGAGAGAGAGAAAACATCCCTCAGTCCTCAGAAAGGCAGAGTCATACCACAATCCCTTCTTCTCCATTTCCACAATCTGTTGGGATTTGGGGCACACAATCCCAGAATGTCTCTGTCTCTCTCTCTTTCTCTTTTTAATTAGAGGATAAATGTGCTGACCAGAGAGAGACACAGGCAGAGAAAAAAGAAAATAGAAAAAGCACTCCCTGTGGGAGATGGGCATGCTGCAATCCTTTCTCCACTTCTCCTTTTGGGATTTTGGGCACATGCATACATGTCCAGCATGTTTTTTAAGCCACTGGGTCCAGGACTTGAACCATACAGTTGGCAACATGGAGATCCCACTGGCTGGCCCCGTCTATGTGCTTCTCAAGCTACAGGGATGACACTCAGATCATCCAGTTGGTCACTTAGCATTGGGCCTTCCCAACCCACCAGGTCCCAGGGCCAGCCCAAATTATAATCTTTAAAAATATATTTATTTTATGAGTAAGAGGCAGAGATAAAGCTCTCCTGACAGGGTGCCAATGCCATGGTCCACCCCCAGCAGCATCAGCCCAGACCACGGGCACATGTGTGCTTGGCATCAAATTCTCTGGAGGTGGGCCAGCGGGTGGCGTGGTGGTTAAGGTGCTGGAATTCCCACATGGCCGACCACAGTTCGAATCCTGGACCTGGTGGCTTGCTTTCTCTCTCCCTCCCTCTCTCTCTCTCTCTGTCTTTCTCTGGCAAAACTTATGTGAATAAATAATCATAATAAATTAAATAAATAATTCTCCTTTAAAAAAAATAAAAAAGAAAAAGCTTCTCTGGAGATGAACCAGAAACCTTCCCATGTGGGTCAGCCCCGCAGAGTACTGCACCACTGTCTGCCCCAGTATAATCATCTTTTTTTTTTTTTGGAAGAGGTTTTTGCTGTAGGGCGTGTGCTCTCGCCAGAAAGACAGAAAGACAAGAGAGACAGAGAGACAGAAAGCGAGAAATCACCCCCCCCCAGGGGGGATAGCCACACCACAATCCCTTCTCCTCCATTCTCCTCTCGGGATCTTGGACACGCACGCACACACGCCTGGCATGAGATTAAGTTGGGTCTGGGACTTGAACCTTGGGCAACTACACGTGAGTCCAGCAACATAGCCATTATACCAACTGCTAGTCCAAATAATCTTTAATAAAATCATAAACATAGCGAGGAAAATTTTATTGGTACTCACGTATTGAAGAAATGGTGAGTACCCTTATTAGTTTGTGTATCCGTAGTTTATTACAATTTCTACAATAAGACATGGTTCAGCAACAACTCATGGCTATTTTCCACCCTAAGAGATGTAAGCACCGAGAAATATTCTTCACATAAATAATGGGAATCAGGGGCCAGTAGGAGCCGAATGGTTAAGGTGCTGGATTCCCACATGGCGGACAGTGTCTCCAGTCCTGAACCTGCTGACTTTAAAATCACGCTGGGTATATGTGCCAACATGCCCTAAGTGCCAGGAGAGTGGAGGAGAAGAGATTGTGGCATGGCTACCTGAACCTCCCCACACACACACTCCCGGGGGGCTGTTTTCTCTTTCTCCTCTCACTGTCTCTGTCTCTCTCTAGCAGGTGCACGTGCCCTATGGCAAAAACTAAAAAATAAATAATGGGGATCAGTTGGAATGAAAGGAAGGACATGTTACCCAACTCTAGGGACCCTTTTGGAGGTATATGTCAACAGTGTAGTGAATGTTCATCAAAATTTTTAATGATTGGGACCAGCAGTTGGCATAAACGGCTATGTCACTGGACTCCCATGTGGTTGACTGTGGTTTGAGTTCCGGATCCGGTGGCTTAAACTCACACCAGGTGTGTGTAAGTGTGTTCTCAAGATCCTGACAGAAGAATGGAGAAGAGATTGCAGCGTGGCCATCCCCCCTGGGGGGTGATTTCTGGCTTTCTGTCTCTCTGTCTCTCTCTGTCTTTCTGGCAAGTACACATGCCCTATAGCAAAAACCTCTCCAAAAAAAAAAAATTAATGATCCACTGACATAATTAATCTTTCTCCAATTTTGTTGAACACATGGAAAAGCGACGTATTATATAATCATTACAATCATTTGCTATCTCAGCATGTACACAAATATTTTATATTCTACTTTGATTGCTATTTCATGACAATGTAAGATTTGGGACAGGTAATAAGTACACCCATCTTTAGTAAAGTGGGCAAGGGCCATAGAGAATGCAGAGTAGGGAAGCAAAAAATTAGTAAAAAGTGTATTTGGAGGATGATAATCTGGAAACTGATTCTCTTTTTTTAAATTTATTTATTTAACTTTATTATTTTCCAGTTTGATCAGAGACAGACAGATGGAGAGAGAGAGGGAAAGTGAGAAAGTAAGCCACCAGGTACAGGACTTGAACCACGGTCAGCCATGTGGGAGTCCAGTGCCTTTAACCACCATACCACCTGCCGGCCCCAGACTGATTTTTTTTTTTTGGGGGGGGGAGGTTTTTGCTATAGGGCGCGTGCGCTCACCAGAAAGACAGAGAGACAGAGAGACAGAAAGCGAGAAATCATCGCCCAGAGGGGACGGTCACACCGCAATCCCTTCTCCTCCATTCTCCTCACGGGATCTTGGGCACGCATGCACATGCGCCTGGCGTGCGTTTTAAGCCACCGGGTCCGGGACTCGAACCGCAGTTGACTACGTGGGAGTCCAGTGACATAGCCATTACGCCAACCGCTGGTCCCCAATCAGATTAATTTCTGAGGAAGAAGCCTACTGGGATCCTCCAAGCTTTGGGAGGAACCTTCTTACCCCACTGGGAGAGATGTCAGTCTGTGTACAACTGTCCTGGGCTTCTAGGTGACGGACAGTCAGCTGGCTCTTCCAGTCCCGCAGCTGGCAGGAGAGAACCTCCAGAATGACGAGAGAGCTCAGCAGGTTATCTTCCAGGTCGTGTCGGGACAAGGCAGTCAGGTCTGGAGGACGACTGAAGCAGGAAGAGAAGAACGTAAGGAGGAGAAAGGGAAGAGAAAGGAGTGGAAGTCCGGGGTGACGGAGCTTCTGCGCACTTACCCACGCAGCTGTTCTGTTTCAGAGGCGCTGCCCTTGGTGCCCACTGGGTCTGTGTGGGATGTGTCTACACTTTTTTCCTGCTGTGTTGGGGGAGTAAACCAAGTCCCCACTGAGCAGGTAGAGAAAGGGGTGGTGCCAATCGCAGCATCCCGGAGCACAGAGGGAAGGGATAAACTTTGACGGAGATTTTCCAGCATGACTGAGGTGTTTACACCTTTTTCCAGCCAGGCCAGTGGGGACATCCAAAGCTCTGTATCAGAGCTGAGCACCCGACCAGCATCTTCTACTGCTGGGCCTGGAGCAGCCTGGGATTCCATTTCCACTGGATTTGGTATCAGGCATGTGGATGGAATGTCTTCTGCACCTGGGACAGGTGCCTGATCTCCCAATTCAACCTCCTGGGGGAGTGTGGGAAAGCTCATTTCTCTTTCCTCTATAGCACTATGCTCTACGACTTCTTCTCCTGGGTCTGCATGACTGACAGGGAAATCTGCTGTCATGTCAGCAGAAAGGGAACAGAGCAGAGCAGAAGACAAGGCATTACTTTCAGGAGGGACTAGCTCATCAGGCACAGCCTCAGTCCTAGAGTCCCGCAGTGTCTCCTTGGAGCTAGCTAGCTGTTGCTCAGAACAAGGACTCAGTGGGCAGTCCAAGAGATGAGATGGAGAATCCTGAAAAGTAGGGTTCTCAGGCACAGCAGCAATGACTTCTGAAGAGCTGTCTTCTAAACACAGAGGCACCTCCCTTCTCACCAGATCTCCTGGTGTCAGAGGCTCATCTGGAGAGATGCTGTCTGTCTCCACCATGGTATCTAAATGGGCTTCAGATGGAATGTCTTGCTGCTGCCCCAAAGAAGGAATGAGGACCATGTTTTTAACCACATAGTCATCCAGTGGGCTTACTGCATCCTCAGATGTTTTAGGAGTAGAGTTGGTTTGGGGAATTGGTTCTAGGGACTGCTCATCCAATTCATGCTGACAAGCTTCTAACCACTCCGAGGGATTGCCGAATTGTTCTAAAGGAGAGTCTGTCCTCTTGGCACTGGCAAAACCCAGTGGAGATGAGTTGTTGCTGCCTTCCTGCCAAAGAAAGGAAAGTAGTTGAGTACTTGACTAAAGCAGTCAATTCAGGGGCCAGCAGATGGCATGGCAGTAATGTTGCCAGACTCCCACATGGCCGAGTTCGAGTCCCGGACCTGGTGGCTTGAAAATCACGCCAGGCACATGTGTGCGCATGCCCAAGATCCTGGGAAGAGAAAGACGAGATTGAAGCATGGCCATCCCCCCAGGGGGTGATTTTTCACTTCCCCTCTCACTGTGTCTGTCTCTCTTTCTGGCTCTCCAGCAAGCATACACACTCTAAGGCTTAAAAAAAGAAAAAAGAAAAAAAAGCAGTCAATTCAGTTCCCATAATTAGAAGATATAGACCAAATTCAAAACAGGAGAGCATTCTCATTATCTCTGCTTAAGAAAGAACTTGAGTAATGTTTGCTGCTCATTACAGAGACCCAAGAATGAAGAAAGAAAACCTGCTAAGCCATTTTGAACCAACCTACTATAAAAATGGACTGAGACTATCTACCCACATCACAGGGAGTTGGCAGCTTGAAGGCGACCCCACTCATCTCTATTCCTAACTCTAACTCTAGGGGAATAGGTAGGAGGGGTCCACAGAGTGTGAGTGGAGATGAAAGTTCTGTCGGAACCTAGGATTAACGTAAGATTTTCCTCCCTTCTAGAACATATGAAAATTTGGGACCCGAAGTTAAGAGAGAACATGTGGGCCAGCAGATGTTGTGGAGGCTAAGGTGGCTGGGTCCCACATGGCCATCTGGACTTCCTGAGTTCTGGACCTGCTTAAGCACACACTGGGCACCTGTGTATAAGTGAAAATCCTGAAGGATGAGTGGAGGGAAAGGGACTGCAGCATGTCCCGAAGGGGTGATTTCTCAGTTTCCCCTCTCTCTGGTGACTGCATGTGCCCTATAGCAAAACTCACACACACACACACACACACAAAAAAAAATCCTACAATTCAACAACAAAAACATAAACCCAATTTAAAAATGGGCAAAAAAGACCAGCCACATAGCACATGCTGGACTACAGTGCTGCAAGCCACGTGACAAACATGGTTCAAATTCCCAGTCCAATTAGTTCGAAATACACCATGCACACACACTAGTGCCCAGAATGCACTAAAGGACTGCAGCAGGGGCAATCAAGCATGACCAGCCTCTGCGGAGGGGGCCCCTTCCTGCTCTTAATCTCTTTCTCACATGCACTCATATATGCCTATCCGAATAAAGAAAAAATAAAGGCGTCAGCAGGTGGTGTGGTGGTTAAGGCGCCTGATTCCAACATGGTCGACCACAGTTCGGGTGCCAGATCTGGCAGCTTGCTTTCGCACCTTCCCCCTCTCTCTGTTTCTCCATAGTGAGCAAATGTACCCTACAGCAAGTTAAAAAACACCTTCCCCCTTTCTCTCTGTTTCTCCATGGTGAGCAAATGTACCCTACAGCAAGTTAAAAAATAATGATAATTTAAAAAAAAATTTTAAAAAGAAAATTTATAAACAGGCTGGGGACCTGCCCACAGCCTGGTGGTTAAAGAAGTCGGATCCCACATGGCTGACAACAGTTCAATCCCTCGTCACAGCAGCTTGAAAAACATGCCAGGCATGTGTGTGTATGTGCCCAAAATCCTGATGGGAAACAGAAATGGAGGAAAGGGAGTACAGTATGACCATGCCTTACTGGAAGGTGCTTTCTCCATCCTGCTGGGATTTTGGACACCCATGTACACGTGCTTGACATGTTTTCAAGCCACTGAGGGGGCCGAGATTAGAATCACGGTCAGCCATGTGAGATCAGGATCCCTTAACCACTAGCCTTTGGGGCCAACCCTGATTGTTAACAAATCAACAATATATATTAAATAAGGTATCTTTAAACAGAAACAAACATAGAGTACAATTATGTAATTACTAATCAACAAAAATGTTACGATTGGTGGCTCACAGGAACCTAATCCTGTATTTCCTCTAAGAGGAGTAATTCAGTACTTGCTAATTTATTGTTCAAACAACTTTAAAGAACAGAGCTACCACACATAATAAGAACCGGCTATATATTGTGATCCTTTCAATAAAATATTAAGCATGTTTGCATATCATTTAAAGAACACGGGGCTTGGGACAAGCAGCTGGTGTAATGGCTATGTTGTTGGACTCACATGTGGTGGACCGCAGTTCGAGTCCTGGACCTGGCTTGAACTCACACTGGGCACATGTGCGTACATGCCCAAGATACCGAGAGGAGAGTAGAGAAGAAGGGATTGCGGCGTAGCCATCCTCCCTGGGGGGTGATTTCTCACCTTCTGTCTCTCTGTCTCTCTCTGTCTTTCTGGCGAGCACACACACCTTATAGCAAAAATCTCTCCAAAAAAATTAAGAAAGAAAGAAAGAACACAGGGCCAACTCCATGGTGCAGTAGTGGGCACTGCTCAAGACAGGTCCATGACCATGGTTTGAGTCCCTGGCCTGGTCAGCCTGTAGTCAATCATAAACTACGGCCCTAAACTTTCTAGAAGTCAAAGAGGAAAAATATGTTAAACCATTAGAAAAAGAAGGATAGCAATTTTTTTAGGAGGACAATTTTCCCAGGCAGTAAGGTCTAAAAAACTTCTTAAAGAGATTTCATGGAGGGGTCAATCTTCTTCCTTGATAAGTTTTTTGGGGTTTTTTTTGACAAGTTTTTACAGCAATTGAAAAGGTGGCTACTTTTACAAAACCTTTGACAGAAGTACAATTCTGTGAGGGCAATTTTGCAAGTGCTAGTTTAAGGTGGTCCTGGCCACCTGGCCTTACATTACTGAACCTTAATCCCAGGAGAGTTTCCACTACCTTCTGGAGTGGATGGACATGGTCTCCTGCAGCAGACCTTTCCTTAAGTACACGTTAGAGGGAGCCCACTTACCAGAGTGATAGTATTTCTCAGGAGTTTAGTAAAGGTCGAACTGGGGAGGAGGTAACAGAAACTAAATAGAGGTTGGTGCTCTCAGTGGATTCCCTTTAAGCCACCCTAGGGCATCTCTCTGAGGCCTGAATAGCTGTAAATGGATGTCACTAAGCTAGAAGACTCATTATCGTTATTAATTACGTTCCAACCCTGGCCCTCTGTTCCTCTGAGCTCTCGGCCTGGGCAAACAGCCCAACTGAGAAGCTGTCCAGGCCGATCTTACCTGCAGCCCCAGTCTGCACAGTGAAGGGGTCAGCGAGGAGCACAAAGGGAGCCGTTTTCCAGAGCTGGCGAGGGCACCCGGCTGCATGTTAAGTTCTCGGAGAGGAGTTCTCATGGCTGGTTTTCCCTAAGAAAGAGAGAAGAGAGCGAGTGTGAGGAAGCTTGGGTTCTGCCAGCCGCCCTAAGAAGCCCCCAAGGCGACAGGAAGAGCAGGTTCCCACCAGGGTCTTGCGGAAGCGGCGGGGCGAACAAAAGGACTCTGCACGCCCTCCACCCCCAAGTTCGAGGCTTTCCAGGACCCTCCGCGCATCCACGACCCCGCCCCGGGCGCCCCGGCCCCGCTCTCTCTCCACGACAGCGCTCTCGCTAACCGACTGCGGCGAAGGCGACAAGCTGAGGTGCTGTGTTTTCACCCGCCACATCTTCAACACGAAAGACAGACCGATCACCTCCCAGACTTAGCCGGGGACGCCATGTTCCCCCGCCGTCCGTATTTGAACCTGCTCCGCGCTTCCC
>NW_006203772.1:291714-296669 GCF_000334495.1 Tupaia belangeri chinensis
CCCCGCCCAGAGGCGCGGGGGGGTGGGACGCTAACCAGACCAGAGGCGGGCCTGGTGCCCGCCCGGAGCTGGAGAGCCCAGGTTGTTCTCTCCTGCTACCAGTGGAGCCCCGCACCCCGTCAGAGAAGTGACCTGACTATAGGGAGTCTCTCTACAGGTTTGCCTTCCTTACCTCCCGCCGCAGCCCTGACCGGAAAGAGCGGGCCAGGGAGTCTGGAGCGACAGAGTGGTGCGGTTGTCACTGGAGACTGGCCGGTCCGCGCACAGGTCCCGAGTCCGCGGCGGTGACGCCTGAGGTGTAGTTCTCCACCTGCGCCGACTGCCTCTTAGAATTTCTGGGCTTTTCTTGGGACTTACCCTAGGATCTGCAACGAGCTTACTGGAATCATAGCTAACATGTACTGAACGTTTATTTCGTGCCTGGTGCTGGTCCAGATGTTTTATGTACATTAACTCGTGTAATCCTCATGAGATCCAATGAAGATCTACAAATATCCCATTTTACAGATCAGAGAACTAAGTCCTAGAGAAAGAACGTAATCTGTCCAGTGTCTCACAGATAGGAAATGACAGAGCCACGACTCCAACCTGCCCTGCCAACTACTACATTTTGTCTCTTGAATTTTTTCTGTATGGAAAAATCTATCTATTGAAAGTGGAATTGATTTTGGAAACAGCCAAAAGGTAACTGTTCTTGGGAACCAGCAATTAGCATAATGGCTATGTCGCTGGACTCCCACGTAGTCGACCGCGGTTCGCGTCGACCGCGGTTCGCGTCCCGGACCCGGTGGCTTGAAACTCACTCCGGGCGCTTGTGCGTGCGTGCCCAAGATCCCGAGAGGAGAATGAAGGAGAAGGGATTGCGGCGTGACCATCCCCCCTGGGGGGTGATTTCTCGCTTTCTGTCTCTATGTCTCTCTCTGTCTGTCTGGCGAGCGCACGCGCCCTACAGTGAAAATCTCTCTCTCAAAAATTTTTTTTTTTTTTTTTAAAAAGTTATTTAATTGTATTTATTACTTTTATTTTTTAAATTGACCAGTAAGACAAAGAGAAAGAGGGAAAGTGAGAAATCAAAACAAGGTCCAGGACTCAAATCGTGGTCGTGGTTAACCATGTGGGAGACCCGCATCTTATTCACCATGCCACCTGCTGGCCCCAGTAACATTTTTTTTGTTTTTTTGGAGAGGTTTTTGCTATGGGGCGAGTGGGCTTGCCAGAAAGACAGAGACAGAAAGTGAGAAATCACCCCCCAGAGAGGATGACCACTCCACAATCCCTTCTCCTCCATTCTCCTCTCAGGATCTTGGGCATTCACGCACACACGCACCGGGTGTGAGTTTTAAGTCACCAGGACTTGAACCGCAGTTGACTACATCGGAGTCCAGCAACATAGCCATTACACCAACTGCTGGTCCCCCGAGTAACCTTTTTTTTTTTTTTTTTTTGCTATAAGGCGTGTGCGCTTGCTAGACAGAGACAGAAAACAGAACGCGAGAAATCACCCCCCAGGGGATTGGCCACACCGCAATCCCTTCTCCTCCATTCTCCTCTCGGGATCTTGGGCACGCACGCACACACACACACCCAGCCTGTTTTAAACTACCGAGTCTGGGACATGAACCGTGGTCGAATATGTGGAAGTCCAGCGACATAGCCATTACATTAACTGCTGGTCCCCCCAGTAACTATTCTTAATGAATCGTTGTGTGTTCCTTTGGACACCCACAACCCTTATTCACACTTTGTAAGCCTCAATTAATTGGGAAAAGGCAGCAATCCAAAGGGGAGGAACTATAACCTGTTATGAACTACAGAGCCCTCAGAGAAGGGGCTCCTCTAGAACTAAGTTGTCCAGTACCTTAGCCAGTAGCCACACATGGCTACTGAACACTTCAGATGTGACTAGTCCAAATTAGGATGTCTTATAAGGAATAAAATAGACTGGATTTCAAGGCTATAAAAACTTTTTATTCTTTTTAACTTTTTAAAATTTTATTTATTATTTAATGTACTATAGGACATGTGTGCTCACCAGAGACAGAGGGAAAGTGAGAAACCCAAGTTACCAGATCTAGGACTTGAACTGCAATTGACCATGTGGGAGTCCAGCACCCCAACCGTCACGCCACCTGGTGGTCCCCAGAAGTCTTATTTTAAAATGCTGATTACATATTGAATTATCTTAGATACACTGGGTTCAGTAAAATACATTAAAATTAATTTCACCCTTTTTCCTGTTTTTTTGAATGTAGCTACTAGCAAATTTAAAATTACTCATGTAGCTTACATTATATTTCTATTGGGCCACGCTGCTACTTAATGGTTCTAACCTGCAGACATGTACATGAGCCTGGCATTTTTTAAAAAATAATTATTTTATTTAAACTTATTTATTTTTAATTTGACCAGAGAGAGACAAGAGAGAGAGAGAAAGAGAGAGAACGTGAGAAAGCAAGCAGCCAGGTCTGGGACTTGAACCGTCATCAACCGTGTGGGAGACCAGAGCCCTTAACCACCACACCACTTGCCGGCCCTGCCTCGCATGATTTTTTTAAGCCACCAGGGTTGAGATTTAAACTGTGGTAAACCATGTGGGGTCCATCTTCCAATATACAGCGTTTAACCATTATACCAACCCAAAAGATAAAAAAATTTATGTGGTCATTTATGTTTCACAGCATCTGGATTTCTTACCTCAAAGCATTCATTTATCAAATTGTTATAAAAATATTAGTCTTTGGGACCAGCAGTTGGTGTAATGGCTATGTCACTAGACTCCCATGTAGTCGACTGTGGTTCAAGTCCTGGACCCAGTGGCTTAAACTCACGCCAGGCACATGTGTGTACATGCCCAAGATCCCGAGAAGAGAATGGAGAAGGGATTGCGGCGTGGCCATCCCCCCTGGGGGGGTGATTTCTTGTTTTCTGTCTCTCTGTCTCTCTCTTTCTGGTGAGCACACACACCCTATAGCAAAAACTTCTCCAGGAAAAAAAAAAAATTAGTCTTTTTCTTTTATAGCTCTTTTGTTTTCTGTCTTGGTTTAGGTATTTTCTCCATCCTCTGACAATAGGTCTAGTTTCAGTTATTCTAAGAGTTTAATGTTTCAGTGATGACATTAAATCTTTAACCTATCTGGAAATAACTTTTGTATAGGATATTAAATAGGTGTCTATTTGAAAAAAAATTTTTTTTCAGAGAGGTCTTTGCTATAGGGTCCGTGCATTCGCTAGAAAGACAAAGAGAAACAGAGAGACAAAAAATGAGAAATCACCCCCCAAGGAGGATGGCCACGCCGCAATGCCTTCTCCTCCATTCTCCTCTTGGGATCTTGGGCACACATGCACACACGCCCGGCGGGAGTTTAAGCCACCAAGTCTGAGACTTGAACCATGGTCAACTACATGGGAGTCCAGTGACATAGCCATTATGCCAACTACTGGTTCCAAAAACTTATAATTTTTAAAAATAATAAAAAATTTTAATTATTATTATTATTTGACCAAAGATAGATAGAGAGGGAAAGTGAGAAAGCAAGCCACTGTGTCCTGGACTCAAACTGTGGTGGGCCACCTGGGGGTGCAGTGCCTTAACCACCATGCTACCTGCCAGGCCCCTGAAAAATTTATAACTTTTAAAACGTAGAGTTTTGGGAACCAGCAATTAGCGTAATGGCTATGTTGCTGGACTCCCACGTAGTCGACCATGGTTCGCGTCCCGGACCCGGTGGCTTAAAACTCACACTGGGCGTGTGTGCGTGCGTGCCCAAGATCCCGAGAGGAGAATGGAGGAGAAGGGACTGTGGCCTGACCATCCACCCTGGGGGGTGATTTCTCGCTTATCTGTCTCTAATGTCTCTCTCTGTCTGGCGAGCGCACGCGCCCTATAGCCAAAATCTCTCAAAAAAAAAAAAAATTAGAGTTTGTTTTGTTTTGTTTAAGTTTATTTTCTTCCATGCGATAGAAAGAGAGGGAGAGAGACACCGCAGCAGGGTCTTCACACCATGATCCACGCCGTCTCAACCAGCCCAAATCATGGACGCACGCATGCATGCCTTGGTGCACAAGGAAGGCCTGGGGTATACAGAATCTTCCCATGTGGGTCCAGTTGTGTTACCACAGCACCACCAGATGGACATAATTTATTTCGTAAAAATTCAATTACATAATCTAAATCAGCAACCCTGAGAAGTATTCACCAGACAGACACTTCTGAGCAAACTTAAAGATGGTTGCAATGTTTTTAGCCATGCAATGTGGGTGACAGAATACTAACCAAAGGAGGCAGTATGACAGCTGCTAATCAGCGGGGCTCTGTACACCAGCAAAACTTATAGAGAGGCCAAAGAAATCTGAAAATTAATCCATGGGGAGAAGGTAGCATACTTTTCTGTAAATAGAAAAATAATTCCTGGCCTGGCTGTGGTGGTGCAGGCAGTATAGGCTCTGCTGCAGGAGGCTGGAACCATGTGGGAATAATCCAGGTTCCCATCCCAAGGCTGACCTGAACACGCAGGGGGTGCCCACAAGCATACCTGTGACCCTGCCCCGGCTGGCTGTAAGATTGGAGGGAAGGATTACAGTATGAAACCCTGTTGAGGGTGTTTGTCTCTTGCTCTGTCTGTCTCTCTCTCACACACATGCACACAAAAGAAGTAAAACTTTTTAAAAAGACCATTCCTGGGGCTAGAAGATGGTGTAGTGTTTTTTTTTTGTTTGTTTGTTTTGTTTTTTTTTGGAGACGTTTTTGCTATAGGGCGCGTGCGCTCGCCAGACAGACAGAGACAGACAGATAGAAAGCAAGAAATCACCCCCCAGGAGGGATGGCCACGCCGCAATCCCTTCTCTTCCATTCTCCTCTCGGGATCTTGGGCATGCACGCACACGCGCCCGGCGTGAGTTTAAGCCATCGGGTCCGGGACTCAAACCGTGGTCAGCTACATGGGAGTCCAGTGACA
>NW_006203772.1:296994-304198 GCF_000334495.1 Tupaia belangeri chinensis
TGTGTGCGTGCCCAAGATCCTGAGAGAATGGAGGAGAAGGGATTGCGGTGTGGCCATCCCCACTGGGGGGTGATTTCTCGCTTTCTGTCTCTCTGTCTCTTTCTGTCTGGCGAGCACACACGTCCTATAGCAAAAACCTCTCAAAAAAAAAAAAAATCTCTCTTAAAAACCGGGGCAAGTGGATGGCACAATGGTTATGTCGCTGGACTCCCATGTAGTCAACCGCAGTTTGAGTCAAGATCCCAAAGGAGAACAGGGAAGGGATTGCAATGTGGCCAACTCCTGGGAGGTGATTTCTCGCGTTCTGTGTGTCTGTCTCTCTAGTGAGCGCGCATGCTCTATAGCAAAAATCTCTCTCTAAAAACAAAAAGATCATTCCTGATTAATCTACAAGAACTTTTTTTAAAAGAATTATTTTCTTTAACCTTACTATTATTATCATTATTATTTTCCAGTTTGATCAGAGAGAGATGGAGAGAGAGAAAGTGAGAAAGCAAGCCACCAGGTCTGAGACTTGAACCGTGGTTGGCCACGTGGGAGTCTAACACCTTTAACCACCATGCCACTTGCCAGTCCCTACTAGACCTCTTCAGAGAGGCTGTGTTAGTTTCCTGGGCTGCTGTAACAAAGTACCACAGACTGGGTAGCTTGAACAGTAGGAACTCAGGAGGCTAGAAGTGTGCAATCAAGGTGCCAGCAGAGCTGGTTTCTTCTGAGGCCTCTCATTGGCTTGAGAGTGGCTACCTTCTCCCTGTGTCTTCACATAGTCTTCCCTGTGTCGGGGTCCTAATTTACTCCTCTTACAAGGACACCAGTCATATCGGATTGGGGCCCACTCATATGACCTCATTTTAAGTGAATCATCTCTTTAAAGACCTATCTAGAGACCAGCAGAGGGTTATGTTGCTGGACTCCCACATAGTCAAGTGCAGTTCAAGTCCTGGACCTGGCAGCTTCAAACTCACAACAGGTGCGTGTACATGCATGCCCAAAATTCCAAGAGGAGAATGGAGGAGAAGGGATTGTGGCAAAGCCATCTCCCCACCCCCCGGGTGACTTTTTGCTTTCTGTTTCTATCTCTCTAGTGAGTATACATGCCCTATAGCAAAAATCTCTTAAAAAAAGAACCATCTACACATTCAGTCACATTCTGAGGTACTGGGGTAAGGTCTTCAAGATGTTTTTTTTTTTTAATATTTATTTAATTTTATTTATTAATTTGTTTATTTTAATCCATCCAGCAAGAGAGAGAGAGAGAAGGGAAGTGCGAAAGCAAGCCACTAGGTCCAGGACTTAAACCATAGTCAGCCATGTAGGAGTATCCAGTGCCTTAACCACCATGCTACCTGCTGGTCCCTCCAACATATATGTTTCTGGAAGGACACAATTCAGCCTGTTGCAGAGGTTAATAATACAGTGAATATGATTTTACTTAACTGAATTTGTTTTAAATTTTTTAAATTTAATTTTACTTGTTACTATTACTTATTTTATTTTTAAATTTGACAAGAGGGAGACAGAGAGAGAAAGAGAGAAAGTGAGAAAACAAGACACCAGGGCTGGGACTCAAACCAGAGGTTAAGACAGATTTTTACTGGAGACCAGCAGGTAGTTTGGTGGTTAAGGCGCTGGAAACTCCCACATGGCCAACCACAGTTCGAGTCCCCGACCTGGTGGCTTACTTTCTCACTTTCTCCCTCTCTCTGTGTGTCTCTTTCTGGTCGAATTAAAATAAATAAATAAATTGGGACCAGCAGTTGGCATAATGGCTATGGCACTGGACTCCCATGTAGTCGACCATGGTTTGAGTCCCAGACCCGGTGGCCTAAACTCACGCCAGGTACGTGTGCGTGCACGCCCAAGATCCCGAAAGGAGAATGGAGGAGAAGGGACTGCAGCGTGACCATCCCCCCCGGAGGGTAATTTCTCGCTTTGTATCTCTCTGTCTCTATCTTTCTGGCAAGTGCACGCGCCCTATAGCAAAAACCTCTCAAAAATAAATAAATAAATAAATATTGTTTTAAAAGATGGATTTTTTTTTACTATAGGGTACATGCACTGGCCAGAGAGATAGAGATAGAAAGCGAGAAATCACCCCCCAGGGGGAATGACCATGCTGCATTCCCTTCTCAACCACTTATCTTTTGGGATTTTGAACACACATGCACACACTACCTGGCATGAATTTTAAGCCACTGGGTCCAAGACTTGAACCATGGTCTACTATATGGGAGTGCAATGACGTAACCATTACTCCATCTGCTGGTCCCAACTGAATTTTTAAAAAATTTTTCTACAGGGTGTGTGTGTACTCACTGGAGGGGGTGGGGAGAGAGGAAGAAAGAATGCTTTTTGAAATATGGGACATGCATGCACATACATTCAGCATGTTTTTCAAGTTGCCAGGTCCAGGACTAAAGCCATACAATTGGCCATATGGGAATCCAGCTACCTTAACCATCATGCCACTGGCTGGCCCTAACTAAATTAAAAAAAAAAAAAAAAAAAATCTTTGACAAGATTTCTACACTGAAGACTGATTGCACTTAAAGTAATAACCAAGAAGGGTCAGCAGGTGGTACAGTGGCTAAAGTGCTGGACTTCCACATGGCAGAATGCAGTTCAAATTCTGGACCTGGTGGTTTAAAAATCATGCTGTGTGTGTGTGTGTGTGTGTGTGTGTATTCCCAAAATGAATGGAGGAGA
Organism: Tupaia belangeri chinensis; assembly: GCF_000334495.1. Taxonomy (NCBI): domain Eukaryota; kingdom Metazoa; phylum Chordata; class Mammalia; order Scandentia; family Tupaiidae; genus Tupaia; species Tupaia belangeri. The sequence continues at coordinate 299,701 of NW_006203772.1, forward strand.
AGGGATTACCACAGGTGGGAGGGAGATTATTTTTCATTTTCAGTCTCATCTTCTCTAGTGAGTACATGCGCCCTATGGCAAAAATCTTGTTAAAAAAAAGTAGTAACCAAGGAATTGAGATTACTAGTTTGCTAAATCAATGAACAAGTGAACCGATCAATAATAAAGTAAGTTAGAGGCAAAAATTAAGTAGAGCTACAAAGACACTTTTCAAGAAGAGTATAAGGATTGGTGTTAAGATGAATCTTAAGTTCTTATAAAAGATGGAAAATAGAGTAAAATATCGATGTTTACAGATATATCTGATTTCTTCTAGATAATTAAAAAATATCAAAGCATGGGGTAAATTTTTTTCTTTTTATTTTCTAATGCTTTTTTTTAATTAAAAGAAAAACAGTTTTAGTTTCGTTTTGTTTTCCTGAAACTTTATTTTTTTAACTTAATTTACATTCATTCCCTAAGTATCGATAGGGGTAAATTTTAAAGATCACAGGCCAGTAGGTGGCGTGGTGGTTAAGGGTGCTGGACTCCCACATGGCTGAAAGCAACTTGAGTCCCACACCTGGTGACTTGCTTTCTCACTTTCTCTCTTTCTCCCTCTGTCTTTTTTTTTTTTAATCTTTTTTTTTTTTAATAATTATTTATTGTATTTTATTTATTCATTCACTTATTTTTTAATTTGACCAGAAAGAGACAGAGGGTGAGAGTGAGAGAGGAAGTGAGAATCTCACTCTGTCCTTCTCTGGTCAAATTAAACATAAATAAATAAATAAAGTTAAATAAAATAATTCATATATATACACATACACACACACACACACATACACACACATAGAGAGAGAGTGTCAAAATAAAATAATTCTTTAAAACTAAAAAAGAAATTATTTCAGGGACCAGCAGATAGTGTAATGGTTACGTCACTGGACTCCCACGCAGTCAACCACGGTTCAAGTCCCGGGCCCAGTGGCTTAAAACTCATGCTGGGTGGGGAACCAGCAGTTAGCGTAATGACTATGTCCCTGGACTCCCATGTAGTCGACCGCGGTTCGCATCCCGGACCCGGTGGCTTAAAACTCACGCCAGGTGTGTGTGTGTGCGTGCCCAAGATCCCGAGAGGAGAATGGAGGAGAAGGGATTGTGGCGTGGCCATCCCCCTGGGGGGTGATTTCTCACTTTCTGTCTCTATGTCTCTGTCTATCTGGTGCACGCGTCCTATAGCAAAAACCTCTAAAACAAAAACAAAAACAAAAACAAAAAAACCTCATGTTGGGTGCATGTGCGTGCGTACCCCAAATCCCAAGAGGAGAATGTAGGAGAAGGGATTGCAGTGTTGCTATTCCTCCAGGGGGTGATTTCTCGCTTTCTGTCTGTCTCTCTGGTGAGTGTATGGGCCCTATAGCAAACCTCTCTTAAAAAAATAATTTCAGATTATATGTAAAAAATTGTGGTAAATAAGTTAAAGTTATTATAGTTATAGGTCACTCTGAACGGGGTAGAAGGTGGAGAGGAGAGACTGCCTTCCAGGGATGAGTACATCAGAACTGAGAGAAGGAGGCAGTGCTTTTTCCAAATGATACTTTTTGAAACTTTGGTTTTCTATCATTATGCCAACTATTTCCTAAGGATTTTAATTCATTGTGTTACTGTGACAAGAAAGGCCATATAAGTTGGGTGTCCTAAATATTAACACTGAACCAGACACAGTCTTTTAAATATTTATTTATTTATCTGTTTGTTGTGATTTATCAAGTCACTGAGTCCGAAATTCGAACTGCAGTCAGCCATGTGGGAACACAGCACCTTAACCACCATCCCACCTGCTGGCCCCCCGTATTAGAAAATTGTCTGCTCCTGTCTTTTGAAAATCTTCACAGAAATTTGAAACCCATCCCCCACAATTAAGAATCAATGATTATCACTCCCTTATCTTATATACCAGGAAACTAACATCCAAGGAAGTTAAAATTACTTGCTTAGGAGCCAGCAAGTGGCATGGTAGTTGGGGGCACTGGACTCCCATATGGCCAATGGAAGTTCGAGTCCTGGGCCTGGCAGCTTGCTCCCTTTCCCTCTCTCTCTCTCACTCTGTCCCTCTCTGGTCAAAAAGGAAGGAAGGAAGGAAGGAAGGAAGGAAGGAAGGAAGGAAGGAAGGAAGGAAGGAAGGAAGGAAATTAAATAATTCTTTTTTTAAAAAAAGAGAATCAAGATCAGAAAAACATTATTTCTATTTGTGCCACATTTCCTTCACCTATCTTTCCTGATGTCGGAATGCGTACATATATCAGAATACTTACATGATTATAATTTCACTTGATAATACAAATTGGTTTCTCTCTGTGAAGTTATGTTCTTTGGATTTGATCTGGAGAACACTGATTCAGTGTACATTTATCCAATGTCTCTTATATTTTATGGTTAGTCAGTCCCCTCATGGCTCACCAGAATATTGAGGCTCCTGAATTTAATTACTGCAAATTTCAGAAGTGATTCTTAGGAATCCAAAATGATTCTAACCTGAGTCCACCATGGAAACTTGAGCATGGAAAACACCCAGACGTAGAAAGAGACAAATGACTATAAGGACTCTCTTTTATTTTTTTTCCCTGAAATATAATGTTATAAAGGCCTAGAAAATGATTTAGTATTTATCTGTCCTCTTTTGGACTATGGTTTTTTTTGTTTGTTTGTTTGTTTGTTTGTTTGTTTTTTTCAGACAAGTGGATTTAAAATATTCGAGAACTTCCAGTAAATTTCAGAGTCCTAGCCAGTTGTTTCTAGTCCTGTGATGTGATCTAGGATGCTGTTTAAAAAAATTGCAAGCAAGAAGAAATTTCTTCATCTTTTTGGAAAATGAGGTCAACCACAATTCAATTCTTAGACCTGGAAGCTACCAGAAAAGTGTGCCCGCATGCCCAAAATCCAGAAAGAAGGGAGGAGATGGGATTGCAGAGTGACCCTTACCCCTGCCCTAGTGGGAGTGATTGCTCACTTTCCTTCTCTCTGCATCTCTTTCTCTCCTTTCAGAGGAGCTCACACACCCTATGACAAAAACCCACTAAAAAAAAAAAGATAAGATGTTCTCAATATTAGGATCATTGTCATACGAAAAGCATTAGCTATACCATGAATGTGAATTGAGTAAACAAGTTACTCCAGTTACTCCTTAAATAAGGTGCAAACTAGCAAAATAAATGAATGAACAAATAAAAAAATAAATAAATAATTCTCTTTAAAAAAAAAAAAAGAACGAAGGAAGGAAGGAAGGAAGAAAGAAGGAAAGGAAGGAAGGAAGGAAGAAAGGAAAGAAGAAAGGAAGGAAGTTACACATAAAATAATTATTTTAAAATTACTTGCATAAATACAATGAGATGGCCCATCCTAGGTGGCAGTCACACCTTACTAGAGTACTAGACTGCAGTGTTGAAAGTCACATGGCCAACTACAGGTTCAGATGCCTGGGTCAGCCACAGAGCTGGGAGACTGGGGTAAGGGAATCATGGCATGATGAAACCCTGTCATGGGTACTTTCTTTCTCTCCTTTCTCTTGTGACATGCATACACTTTCTATCAACATACATAAATAAATACAGAGCTAGTTACTTAGTGGATCTGGACATTAGGTACCCTAAGTACTAATGCTCACTCTTTTTAAAAATTATTGTTATTTTTGGGAACCAGCAGTTAGCGTAATGGCTATGTCACTGGACTCCCACGTAGTCGAACGCGGTTCGCGTCGCGGACCTGTTGGCTTAAAACTCACGCCGGGCACATGTGCATATGTGCCCAAGATCCCGAGAGGAGAATGGAGGAGAAGGGATTGTGGTGTGACCATCCCCCTGGGGGGTGATTTCTCGCTTTCTGTCTCTATGTCTCTCTCTGTCTGGCGAGTGCACGTGCCCTATAGCGAAAATCTCTCCAAAAAAAAATTATTGTTATTTTAATTTTTTATTAAAGAATTATTTTAACTTTATTTACTTATATATTTATTTTAATTTGACCAGATCAAGACAGAGAGAGAAAGTGAGAAAGCAAGCCTCCAGGTCCAGGACCCAAAACACAGTCTGCCACGTGGGAGTCCAGCACTGTTAACCACCACGCCATCTGCTGGCCCCTATCCTTTTTTTTTTTTTTTTTTTTTGTCAGGGGACACATGTGCTTGCCAGAGAGAGAGAAAAATGGTCACACTGCAATCTTTTTCCCTCTGTTTCTTCATCTCATCAAGACTTGGGGTGCCCATGACCTGGTGTGTTTTTCAAGTCATCAGGGCCAGGATTTGAACCACTGTCCACCAGCCACATAGGATCTGACTCCCTATGGACGATGGCTTAACTGCTGTTCTATGGGGTCAGCCCATCTAATCTAACGCTCTGAACTACTGTTTTAGAAATCATGACTTTTGGGGCTGGCAGGTGGACCAGGCAGCTTGCTTTCTCACTTTCTTTCTTTCTATTTTTTTTTTTTTTGCTTTCTCCCTTTCTCTCTCTTTCTCTCTGTTCCT
>NW_006203772.1:304229-306521 GCF_000334495.1 Tupaia belangeri chinensis
AATAAATAGGGACTAGTAGTTAGCGTAATGGCTATGTCACTGGACTCCCGTGTAGTCGACCGCGGTTTGAATCCTGGACCCGGTGGCTTAAAACTCACCTCGGGCACGTGTGTGTGTGTGCCCAAGATCCCAAGAGGAGAATGGAGCAGAGAGGATTGCGGCATGGCCATCCCCCTGGGGGGTGATTTCTCACTTTCTGTCTCTGTCTCTCTCTCTGTCTGACTGGCAAGCACATGTGCCCTATAGCAAAAAACCTCTCCAAAAAAATAATAATAAATAAATAGATAAATAAATAAATACATACATGAAGTTCTTTTTTTAAAAAAGAAACCATGACTTTCTACCTTTGGTATTCAGCAGGGCTTTTATCCAATGTGTAGTTCTGGTCACTACAAGTATTTTTTAAAAATGTAATAAAGCCATGAAAGTGTCTAAAGAGAAACAAATGAGATAAAAGGATGAAGGATATATTCTTTTATTTACATTTCAACTTTAACAAGGCTTACAATGATGCAGATAATGGAGTAACATAAAAAAGATTAAAACTTAGAAAAACGAGAATAAGAAAAATAAAGGGAAAAAAGGAAGATAGAACCTAGAACATGACCAGCATAACAAGACACACAAGCACTTGCTGGAGACGGGCCACGAATTGGGAGCAAAGTGGTCCAGCATCAGTACAAAGAAAAACACACTTTAATATTCAATGTCCTGCAGGTAAACTCAAATAGCAATTCAGGAAAAGCACAACTGAGTCCAGAGAACATTTCTCCCATGCATCCTTAAATAAAGCATTATAAACTGTTATGATAAACATCCTTTTACAGTATCCAAAGCAATTAAATTTCACAGACATTTTCCTATGGGTTACCTAAGTACAGTACAGATAAAGCAAATTCTACAGAACCCAATAAAATGCCAGTGATGAGGGTTAGCAGGTGGTGTGGTGGTTAGGGCACTGGATCCCATATGACCAACTATGTAGTTTAGTTCTGGACCCAGTGGCTTTAAGAATATACCAGGCATGTGTGTGTGCATGCCCAAAATGCTGAGAGGAGAATGGAGCAGAAACAATTGTAATGTGACCATCCCCACTCAGGCTGATTTCTTACTTTCCTCTTTCTCTGTCTAGCACATGTGCTCTACAGCAAACAAACAAACAAACAAACAAAAAAGAAAAAGAAAAACCAGCTATCTACAGATAAAATCTGACTTAATCCAGAGACAGAATTAATAAATAAAAGTATATAAAAGTATGCAGAGTACTCACTAGACTCTCTTTGGTCTAGAAAGAAAGAGAAGATATAATTGAAAAATAATATGGTCTAGATTAAAACATATTTTTCTCTGAAGTCTCAGAGCAAAAATGAAGCTTTTGAGAAGGCAGTTTAAGAAAAATTAAAAAAAAAAAAAAAAAGCCATGAAGGCCAGAAGTGTATACAAATTCAAAGTTCAGATGATTTTCCTTGCTAAAGATAGGAAACACTCAAAATACATCTCTAACAAATCTAAGGTTGATGTCATGCCTCATAATTCCCTGGTTTGCCCATCAGAAACTGAATCCTAAGCTGTTGAGGGGAAATGATCAGTTCAGAAATCCTGTCTTCCAAAGAGGATTTATTTTGGGAAAGATGTGGATAGCGGTTCTAATTACCCAGGGAAGACATAAAACCCACCCATGTTTCAGTTTCTATTTTCTTCCTCACATTAGTCTATTATTAGATTATTATACTCTGTTGTATATATTAGATTCAGTTTTTGATTTTTAAAAATTAGATTTATTGCAGACTGGTTTCAAGTCCCCAGTTCATATTTTTTAGCTGCATATTTAGGAGTTGAAATGCCAGCTTTTGAGACCTTTGAAAAATATTCATATTACTTCTGATTAGCCTATTAAACACATTGCACTGTGGGAACTCATGAAGCATCATTATTACCCAAGAAAGGAAACATGGCAGAGAATCAAGGAAAAGAAAAAGTGGAAGGAACCTCTGCCTGATAGCTTGAGGGTAAGAGCACTAGAGAAATTGAACAAAGGAAATGTCACCACCTAGATCTGAGATGCTAATTGAGATGCGGCACATGTGATAGGGAAGGGGAGGGCCAATTGTGGCTACCAGTAACAGAATGCCCAAGATCTGAACTCTGGTCTAATGCCTTGAAGAACAAAATGCTTAAGGGCTACGAAGTGAAAACAAACTGGATCAAGGAGGTGGCCATACTGAGGCAATGGAGGAGATCCTCAGGTTCCCAACTGGGAGCCAATTTACAGTAGAGAGCTCAAGCAGGAAT
>NW_006203772.1:306827-318497 GCF_000334495.1 Tupaia belangeri chinensis
AGGAATGAGGTGGACCAGGAAGGACCCCAGATCACAGTCAAAGTCTTTGAAGGGCATGGACTCCAGTGGACTGAGCTGGGTAGCTTGTATCTCCATGACAAAGTTCACTGGTTGCTTCTGTAGGAGCTCTGGGTCAAAGGCCACACCCCGAAAGAAAGGGTGGACCTGGAAGTGATGCAGATAACGTAGACGGTGGAGAGGGTTCTGGCATAAAAGCTGAGGGAAACAGAGCACAAAGGATGAGAGACTGAGATAAAAAAGGGCTGAACAGGAAAGATGGGAAGGAGAAAGAGGTTCCTGGAGTAGAGAGAGAAGAACCCTAAAGACTAGGTCTATAAAAAATGGAGAAACAGAGGATAATTTGGGGCCAAGGTGGGAATAAAGGACTGAATTTGTGAGTTTTCAGATGGTAAGAGTGCAGCACTGGTCCACTCTCTCAGAAGGATCTATCTGTTCTGGATGGGGAGGAGATTGGAGGACAGAGAACTCCAGAATTAAATCTGAAGTATTGGTTAGCGGGCAAGTAGTTAGGCTGTTAAGTTGGAGTCTCCCCTGCCCCACAAAATTAAGCAGAGGAATGGAGAAAAAAACACTTCAGTAATAGGGTAAGGAGAGGGTGAATGGTTTGGTAGTCCAGAAGGAAAGAAGTGCTCACCCTTACCTGATGGAGCAGGAGCGAGAGCCCTGGGTTAAGAGAAGCTGGAATCTCAGAGTCACCATGGGTCACACTTGCCAACATGGCCACGTGATCTCTCTCTGCAGCCACTGGAAACTGAGTTAAGAGGTGGGGAGTTGAGGTAGGGTGTCATTCAAAAAAAACAGGATTTCCTGAGGTCTTCTTCCCACCACAGGGCAAAGCTGCTCTCTTCTCTACCCACCACCACGACCGTCCCCTCACCTTTCCAGTGGCCAGAGAGAAGAGCAAGACACCCAGGGACCACCAATCAGCAGCGTGGTTGTAAGGCCCTCCACTCAGGACCTCTGGCGCTATATATTTGAAAGATACTTGTCACTGACATCATATGGCTATCCTTCTGCCCAGTGTACCACCCGCTTTAGCCTTTCTCTCACCCATGTATTGGAGAGTGCCACAGATAGTATAGGCCCGGGCTCCCTGGGGCAGGTGGCGGGCCAGACCAAAGTCTGTCAGTTTCAGATGGCCTACGAAAAAAGGCAACAGCAACCGCTCTGTTCCAGCCCTCCTCAGCCATGATTTTATTCCTAAACTGGGGTTTCTGTGACTGGGGGTAGAAAAAGACTTACCTCGTTCATCCAGAAGGATATTCTCCAGCTGAAAGATCACAAGAGAGAAGATACTCTTCTTTTAATTCTTTTATCATGTATACCATCTCCCCAGCTGAGTAAGATGCCCTACTCAGCATTCTAATCTATACTTGGAGGGCCCTCATCCCCAATCCTTGGCACCCACAGGGGCACCAAGGTCAACTCATCTCACCTGTCTTTACCCATGCCCTCCCCCACCTTCTTGGCCCTACTGGAACTTCTTAACTGAGGCCCCTCCTCAGACGAGAAAAAGCGCTGAACTCTACCTTCACATCTCGATGGACGATTCCTAAGTCATGGAGATAGCCTGTGGGTGACAGTAAGAATGAGGGGTTCCAAAGCTCTCCTGTTCTTCCCAGTTTTCCTGGAGACCCCCACTCCCTCCCATCCCTATTCATTGATCTGCAATTAGTATTGATTCTCTTCTCTCCTCCCCCACAACGTCATCCTTCTCTCTGTTTCCTTTATCACTGTTTCACTTACACAGTACCAGGACCAGCTCAGCAGCAAAGAGACGGACCAGAGTGTCAGGAAAGCAGCGGACAGTAGACCACAGGGAGTGCAGATCTGTGCTGCAGTAGCTACACACTGCAAAGCACCAAAAGTCCAGGTAGTGTCTGGGGGTTATGGTGCCTGGGCATCTGTAGGCCTCCTGCCCAAACTGATGCCACCAGCTATTCCCTCTCCCTTTGAGGTGCTACAAGAACAGAGTAAGGGCAAGATAGGGAATCTCAGGTGGGAAGTATGGCGGGTCAGGATTGAGAAGCCAGTCACTCACTAATGAACAGGTGCCGTCTCCCCTGCCAGCTGTCTCCCAAGCTGTGTACAAAAGGATGGCTGATCTGTCGCTAGGGGCAAAGAAAACAATAGGAAGAAGCAGGGTCATGAGGATAAAGACAGCCAAGAAATCAAGTTTACCTACATGTGCAAAAAAAGGGAGCTGCCACCTCACCTCTCAGCCCCCAGCAACTCCACAATTAGGATTGACTGCCAGGTAATCCTGGAACTAGCACAGCAATAAGAAACACACTGGGACATGCTGGAGAGGTTTCTTTGGCAGGACCTGGATTAACTACTGATAGCTGATGGCTATTTTTTCCATGATCTACTTTGGTGTTAAACCAGGTTGAAACAGATTGGGGGGGGGGTGCTTTCCTATCTGTGGGTCAGCTCTTGCCAAGATCCTTTCCAGGATTCTGCTTACCTGGATGCTAACCTCCTCTTTGCACTGCCTCAGGGTGTCCCTCTGTAGGACCTTTGCCTTGGGCACCACCTGTAAAAGGAGTGATGACTCAGAATAGTACTATTGAACTGTTTATTCCTCCCAACCCCTGAGGACCCATGATTTGAAACAGGGGTTAGAGAATAATGTGAACAAGTGCCTAGAACCCTACCTTTATAGCAAACACAGCATTCTGGGTACAATCTAGCACCTTGAGGACAGTTCCAAAGGAGCCTTTAGCCACAAGCCCCAAAGTGACTGGGGGTAGAAAAAGACTTACCTCGTTCATCCAGAAGGATATTCTCCAGCTGAAAGATCACAAGAGAGAAGATACTCTTCTTTTAATTCTTTTATCATGTATACCATCTCCCCAGCTGAGTAAGATGCCCTACTCAGCATTCTAATCTATACTTGGAGGGCCCTCATCCCCAATCCTTGGCACCCACAGGGGCACCAAGGTCAACTCATCTCACCTGTCTTTACCCATGCCCTCCCCCACCTTCTTGGCCCTACTGGAACTTCTTAACTGAGGCCCCTCCTCAGACGAGAAAAAGCGCTGAACTCTACCTTCACATCTCGATGGACGATTCCTAAGTCATGGAGATAGCCTGTGGGTGACAGTAAGAATGAGGGGTTCCAAAGCTCTCCTGTTCTTACAGTATGTTCAGAATTTAATTCAAGCCCTGACAATTCTTATTGATTCTCTTCTCTCCTCCCCCACAACGTCATCCTTCTCTCTGTTTCCTTTATCACTGTTTCACTTACACAGTACCAGGACCAGCTCAGCAGCAAAGAGACGGACCAGAGTGTCAGGAAAGCAGCGGACAGTAGACCACAGGGAGTGCAGATCTGTGCTGCAGTAGCTACACACTGCAAAGCACCAAAAGTCCAGGTAGTGTCTGGGGGTTATGGTGCCTGGGCATCTGTAGGCCTCCTGCCCAAACTGATGCCACCAGCTATTCCCTCTCCCTTTGAGGTGCTACAAGAACAGAGTAAGGGCAAGATAGGGAATCTCAGGTGGGAAGTATGGCAGGGGGGGGGTGGGAAGCCAGTCACTCACTAATGAACAGGTGCCGTCTCCCCTGCCAGCTGTCTCCCAAGCTGTGTACAAAAGGATGGCTGATCTGTCGCTAGGGGCAAAGAAAACAATAGGAAGAAGCAGGGTCATGAGGATAAAGACAGCCAAGAAATCAAGTTTACCTACATGTGCAAAAAAAGGGAGCTGCCACCTCACCTCTCAGCCCCCAGCAACTCCACAATTAGGATTGACTGCCAGGTAATCCTGGAACTAGCACAGCAATAAGAAACACACTGGGACATGCTGGAGAGGTTTCTTTGGCAGGACCTGGATTAACTACTGATAGCTGATGGCTATTTTTTCCATGATCTACTTTGGTGTTAAACCAGGTTGAAACAGATTGGGGGGGGGGTGCTTTCCTATCTGTGGGTCAGCTCTTGCCAAGATCCTTTCCAGGATTCTGCTTACCTGGATGCTAACCTCCTCTTTGCACTGCCTCAGGGTGTCCCTCTGTAGGACCTTTGCCTTGGGCACCACCTGTAAAAGGAGTGATGACTCAGAATAGTTCTATTGAACTGTTTATTCTTCCCAACCCCTGAGGACCCATGATTTGAAACAGGGGTTAGAGAATAATGTGAACAAGTGCCTAGAACCCTACCTTTATAGCAAACACAGCATTCTGGGTACAATCTAGCACCTTGAGGACAGTTCCAAAGGAGCCTTTAGCCACAAGCCCCAAAATCTGTACAGAGAAATGGAGGAGATGGAAATTGAAACTGGTCATTTCTCAATTTCTCCCAAAGACAGACCCGTCAAAGATTCCATTGACCTACCTTCAGGTGCTGCTGCTGCCCCCTAATGGGCCTAATGGGAAACTCCGGTAGAAAGAGGCTGATGAACTGAGGCACTGGCCATTCAGACAGAGGCTTCTCTGTCAGCAGTGAGGCTGGCTCTAGGGGCTCCAGCTCCAGGCACTGATGCCCCTGTACTTCCCACAGCTCTTCCAGACCTGACCTGATGGTCCCCACACCTGACCAGAGGCTCTTCCAGCCTCGGGCCCAGGAGCCCCGCATGTTGTCAACCTGCTGAGAACCAAGGGAGCCACTCTAAATCCACCCCTGAGGCATTGCAGGTTCTATCCACGGTATCAAGCAGTCCTTCTCAAATCTCAAACTTAGAGGTACATATTTTAACACAAGGCAAAATTTCCACAATCCTTGCTTTGTACTAAGCCTGGATTTCCTGAACACAATTCAAATCCTCTTAAGAAAACTAATCTCCACGATGCATCAGGAATAAAATGTGTGCCTCAGTCTGGAGCTGTGACACTCATTGTGGTCTCCCTGCCCCACCCCGACATGGAGCATCACTGACCAGCTCCTAAGCAGGTACCTCCTAGGCTCAAGCCTATGCCTCCTTCACCACCGCCCCCGACCCTGCCCCCATTGACAGACTGCCTGATCCCCACAGCCTACCTTGTGAGGAGGAACTTCGCAGGTTTGTCGCCCCTGCCGACAGTTCACTGTTCCCATCCCAGCCTCTGCCTCCTCTCTGCTTCCGCTAAATCTCCGTCCCAGTTACGTAAGTGATTCCTCCCCTGATGCTGTACTCACTACATGAGCCCCGCCTCTCCTCATGTACACAGCCCATCAGCGTGGGGGCAGCTGCACTAAAGGCTGGGAAGCATCTATGCCATAGCTTCAAGGCAGAGGAGGAAAGAGGCCAGTCCTTAGTATGGAAGCAGCAGATGTGTCTTGGGTTGATGGGAAGGGAAGGACACAGGTTGAACGCATGTACTCAACACAATAATAATAAAAACAGCATCAAATTTAAAATATTTTTTTCTCTTTAAATCACTTTTTTTTTTTTTTTTGCCATTCTCCAGGGTACACCCCAGGGGGAAGATTAGGGGACCCATGACAGCCTGGCTCCTATTGCCATCCTCCCAGGTGAGCTTAGCACACAGACTGGGGAGGGGCTGATCCCCCCCAGAACACTAATACCTCTTTCATGCAAGGCAGTGGAGTGAAGGACAGAGGATCAGCCCCTTCCCCTCAGCTTCCTGGCACAGAGGGAGAGCAGTTATACCTAGAAATATATATATGTGTGTGTGTGTATATATATATATATATATATACATGTATATATATATATGTCTATTTATAAAAATATATCATACTTGATCAGGACTGTCCCCCCACCCCTTCAGCGGACCCTAAAGGAACAGGGTCCTGCCCTGGGCCCATCCCCTAGGTCTTGCTCTCTTGTTGCCTCTGGCCCTAGGCCTGATGAGCATGAGGTGCAACTCAGCATCACTGTCCACCATGCCTACAGGAGAACAGCTGCTGCTGAAGAGCGGCACCTCTCCACGGGACCCTATGGGATCCTGACCCCCATAATCCTGGTGGATGAAGGGAAGCCCCTCCCACACCACAAGTCCCTGGAGCCCCAGCCAGAGTCAGATCGTGTACTGCATCCTCTCAGATTGCCAGATCACTTGCGCCTGCCAAAGATGGACTTCTTGCCAGGATTCTTGTCACCCACACTTAAACCAATAAGAAGTCGGGCTTTCTCTTCTCGCCTGCCCCTCAGCTTACTGGCACAGAGAGAGAGCAGTTATACCTAGAAATATATATATGTGTGTGTGTGTATATATATATATATATATACATGTATATATATATATGTCTATTTATAAAAATTTATCATACTTGATCAGGACTGTCCCCCCACCCCTTCAGCGGACCCTAAAGGAACAGGGTCCTGCCCTGGGCCCATCCCCTAGGTCTTGCTCTCTTGTTGCCTCTGGCCCTAGGCCTGATGAGCATGAGGTGCAACTCAGCATCACTGTCCACCATGCCTACAGGAGAACAGCTGCTGCTGAAGAGCGGCACCTCTCCACGGGACCCTATGGGATCCTGACCCCCATAATCCTGGTGGATGAAGGGAAGCCCCTCCCACACCACAAGTCCCTGGAGCCCCAGCCAGAGTCAGATCGTGTACTGCATCCTCTCAGATTGCCAGATCACTTGCGCCTGCCAAAGATGGACTTCTTGCCAGGATTCTTGTCACCCACACTTAAACCAATAAGAAGTCGGGCTTTCTCTTCTTCCGCTTGCTGTTGCACATTCAGGTCTGACTTAGTTTCTAGCTTTCCTCGGACCTCAGACCCTGTTGCAGGCTTCAGTCTTAACTTCTCTTTGATTACCTGGCAGGTTGGGGAGGAGTAAAAGCAAGGTAATTATCAGTGGACAGATAGAATAGATGAAAATGAACCAACTCAACAAAGTCTAATTAAATGGTCAAATTAAAATGGTCCCTGCTTTCCAGAAGCTTACAGTCTAATTAGAACCCATTCTAAACCTGAGGTTTTATCAGCCCCTAGATTCCTAAAATCAACAGCAATTGATATACAAAACTCTTAGTGAACATTCAATTTAGTCATCAGGGTGAAGTCACAGAAAGGGAAGGGACAGAAAATCCCTGCTTCATTCACCTGCCTGTTCCAAAGACTATTTGTTCATAAATCCTAGAATGAAAAGCTCCTGAGCAGAGAAGGACCTGCCTGCTTGCCAGTCCCTGATAACTAAATAGCCATGAGACCTGGAGGGATACCTGGGCAACCAGGGCTTTGCGGCTGTCCCTTTTCACGGCCATGGCAAAGTCTAGCCATGTCCATGTGTTGTTGTGGTACTCCAGACAGGGCAGCACCAGGTTAAGATCACCCCAGTCCACACTGTTCTTCTCGCCCTGCAAGAGAAGGAGGAGCAGAGAGGAAAAAGAGGGGAAAAAAATACATTAGGTACCATTTTGAATTCAAGCCAGTATTTGAGTGCGTTTTACAACAGCACCCCTGAGATGCTGATTCCCCTTACCTTGGCAATAGTAATGGCACTGCCTCCTGAGGGGAGCAGTGGGAAGAGCAGATTTATTACTCATAGCCCGTTCCCACAAGAAGCCTGGCTATCTCCCTGTCTATAATTTCTGATGATTTTTTTTTCTTACTACCAAATGGCACATGCGTTCACCAGAGAGATATATATAGAGAGAGGCAGAAAGCACCCTCCAATAGTGCGTGGTCATGCCACAATCCCTTCTCCACTTCTCCATCCTATTGAGATTTTGGGCACACACACACACACACACACACACACACACACACACGTCTGGCATGTCATTCAAGCCAGGATTCAAACCATGGTCAGTCATGTGGGATCCGTTTCCCTTAACCACTAAGCTATGGAGCCGGCCCAATCTCTGATGATTTTATCTGGTTCCCTTCCCATCCTGTTCTAGAAAGTGTTAAGGAGATACTGACCTTGTAGCTGACACACAGTGGAACCTGTGGAATCTTTATGTAGATGAAGGAGTTGTTCATGGCAGCTCGCTCTTTCATCTTGTCAATATCATCTACAGGGTGCTAGGAAAGGCAGGACAGGAAATGTGAGCTCCTGAAAGCACTAGCAGAACAAACTCAGGACCCCAGACATCACCTTTCACTCCTAGAGTAGACTCAAAGGAAATAGAAGAAATCCCCAGCCAGGCCCAACATGGCGCCTCAGGACCCCCATTTTCCTACCATCAGGGGCATGTCTGGTACCTCGGGAGATCTGCGAAATGACCTTCTGACCCCAGAACTCCGAGTCAAGCCCTGTGTCACACCCTTCCCAGGGCCAAGAGGTACTGCATCATCTGTTGCAATCAGTTGCCGAGGCTTCACCACTGGTATTCCTATAAAAATGCAAGTATATCAGCTGTTAGTCTCTTTTTGAAGCTTCTGCTGCCTCTGGGGCTGCCATCCCATCCTTCTGGTGCTCCACCATCAAAAGTTCTCACTGGTAGTCACCAGTTTGGACTTATCCTCCTCATCACCAACTTCATTATCTTCTACACTTCGGCCGGGAAAGAAAAAGCCCATCATTCTATGGAAGAACTGGTGTGTCAGCTGGATGGTGAGAGGTACCACATTTACCTAAAGGGGAAAAAGGTTAGAGAAACAATTAAGCCCAGTTTACTTACCCCTAATATAGTCATATGCCACATAACGTTTCAATCACAGACTGCATATTCGACAGTGGTCCTATAATATTTTAATAGGCTATATCAGATAGCCTAGGCACGGACTAAACTATGCCATCCAGGTTTGTCTAAGTACACTTTCTACTTTTTTTTTGGAGAGGTTTTTTTTTTTTTTTTTGCTTTAGGGTGTGTGTGGCTGCCAGACAGAGAGATACAGAGAGACAGAAAGCAAGAAATCACCCCTCAGGGGGTATGGCCACGCCACAATCCCTTCTCTGTTCTCCTCTCGGGATCTTGGGCATGCACGCACACGCGCCCGGCGTGAGTTTTAAGCCACCAGGTCCAGGACGCAAACCGCGGTCAACTCCATGGGAGTCCAGCAACATAGCCATTATGCTAACTGCTGGTCCCTAAGTACACTTTCTTTAACATCTGTGCAGTGATGAAGTCACTTAACAATGCATTTCTCAGAACTTATCTCCATAGTTAAGTGATGCAGGACTGGGAACTAGCAGATAGCATAATGGTTATGTCACTGGACTCCCACATAATTGACCACAGTTTGGGTCTCAGACCTGGCAACTTAAAGCTCATGCCAGGCACGTGTGTGTGCATGCCCCAAGTCCCAAGAGGAGAATGGAGGAGAAGGGATTGCAGCATGGCCATCCCTCTGGGGGTGATTTCTCACTTTTTGTCTCTGTCTCTTTGGTGACTACATGTGCCCTATAGTAAATATCTCTTGAAAAAAAAAAAATTGATGCAGGACTGTATAGCATAACAAGCAGTAATGATTTATTTATTTTGTACTTTTTTAAAAAAATTTGCTACAGGACACATGTGGTCACTGTGGGGGTAGAGAGAGAGAGAAAGAGAGAAAAATGAGAAAGTACCCCCCGCCCCCAGGGAGATGGTTATGATGCAATCCCTTCTCCTCCATTCTCCTCTCAGGATTTTAGGTGCAAACATATACACATGCACACCTGGCATGTTTTTCAAGTGACTAGGTCTTGGTTTTGAACTACATAATCAGCAATGTGGGTTCTAGCTGCCTTAACCACCACACCACTGGCTGGACCCACACAGCTAGTTATTTAAAAATAAAAAACAAAAACAAAACAAAAAAACCCATTTATTTATGTACTGATATTTACTTATTTATTCATTTATTATTATCATTATTATTTGTTTAATTTGACCAGAGAGAGACAGAGAGAGAGAAAAGGAAAGTAGGAAAGCAAGCCTCCAGGCCCAGGACTCAAACCGTCATCGGCCATGTGAGAGTCTAGCATTTAACCACCATGCCACCTGCTGGATCCATATACTGATATTTATGTTGTTGTGATTTTCAAACCACCTGGTCTGGGACTTGAACCACAGTTTATGGTGTGGGAATCCAACACCTTAACCATTACACCACCTGCTGGCCCCCCAGATATCTTTTGACTAACCTATGTTTCTGGGTCTCCAAGGGATTATTTACTAACCTCAAAGTGCTCCTTAACAGAAATGCCCCCAACAGGGGGTCGGACTTTACTGAAGAGGCGGAGAGCTAGCTGTCGCCCAGACTGGCAGGAACTCTGGGGCCGCAGGACAACCTGTAGAATAGAGTGTGAACCACAGCTTAACCCAATGTTCTCCCTACCATAAATGGAACCACAAATTACCTGCAGAATGAAAGAAAAGCAATGGTCTCGCTTAACTGGGCAAGCTTTTACCACCTCAGATCACATTATTTCCCATGGGTTTATGTGGAAAAGCCATTTTAAATGCCCAGTGCTAAGAACCATGCAAATGGTCTAGGAATGGGGAAATAGGACTTGCCTTATAGACAGCATTAGGGAGGAGGTTGTTCATAGTGAACCAGCCCAATTCCAGAAGATGTTCTGCTGTGTCATCAGACTTGTTCACCTGCAAAGACAGATTTTGCCTCTGTCAACTATACTAAGTGATTCTCAAGAGCTTGCTAGAAAATTGCTAATATTCTGTGTTTTCAGATTCTTCATATGTTTAATCTCAACTTTTAAGATTTTTTTTTTCTATTTTGTACAACTGATACACTCTCTAATCCAGTGTTTCTCATGGGCATGATTGGCCAGGGCACTAGATGCTAACAGTAATTCCTAGTCATTGTGACACTGAAAACTGTTCTCATTCATTTCTAAATGTCTCTTATGGGAGAAAGTAATAAACAATGTCCTCTACCCCATGTTAATGAGTAACTGCAGAAAAGCTAAATGTCAGTATTAGAATGGTTCTTTTTTTTTTTTTTTTAAGAATTATTTTATTTAACTTTATTATTATTATTTTTTAATTTGACCAGAGAGGGACAGAGAGTGAGCGGGGGAAAGTGAGAAAGCAAGCTGCCAGGTCTGGGAGTTGACCTGGAAAACTACTTCCCTCTGGGTCACACCTGTTGGGATAATCTTCTGAAACAACAAGAGAAACATTTGATCGAACTTATCTATATTTGTATCATTTAATATTACAGATGTGCCTAATGGAGCTCTGCTTATGTTTCTGATTATTACCATCACTAATAATCACAGAAAATTTTGTCCCTTTTTGCTTATCTTTTTGTGAGCTGGACTTCTGCGACAAGTCAGTGTCTCTTGATACACCTACCATATAGTATGACCGTATAGTCCAAATACCTTGCTATAGAGGAACCTCTGCAACTCCAGTTCAGCAATTCCCAGCTGTCCATCTTCCTCTGTAAGGCGCCATCTTGCCTGAGCAAAGTAAAACTCAGTGCGACGGACCACACTCACATCTTCTGGTTGCTTTCGCAGCTCCATCTTGTTGGCTCTCTGTAGTTGGAAATCCTTGAAACACCTGTAAGTAGATAGGAGAGCCAAAACCAGTAAGAGAAACAGCACACAGACTAGGGGTGGGCTAGAATGTTCTAGAATGGTGCAGGAGGTAAACCCAGAGATGAACCTATTCTGGGTTATCTAGCCCCTAAATTTTTTTAAAAATTGTTTTATTGAACGGCCTGGCCCCCCTCCGGGGGCCCCGCGGCCGGGGGGCTTCCGCCCCTGCGCAGCCGCGCACCGGAACGGCCTGGCCCCCCTCCGGGCCGCAAGGCTGCAGCCGGCTCCCCTCTGGGGCCGGCCTCCCCGGCCTCTCC
>NW_006203772.1:319511-340001 GCF_000334495.1 Tupaia belangeri chinensis
AGAGAAGAGGATAGAGAAAGATAGCAAGTGAACAATAGAGGGGATGTTAGTGAGAAACAGATATGGTTTATTATCTGTTGATGATGACATGTATAGTATTCTCAACTGGACTGGTCTGGGAAGTATTTCATGATGGGTGAAGTCTTTTAACAAGCAAAATGAGAAATAGTGATTGACTGTTTTAAAAAATTATAATAATAATAATTATTGGGAAATGCATGGAAAAGACATTGAATGATAAAGCGGGGAGATTGATGTCTCTGTATTGACTGACATGCATGGAATTCCCTTTTTAAAAAGCAATGGAAGTCAATGTAAAGTTATATGTAATCCAATGTAATATAAAGAAGATTATGATGATAATATAAATTTAAAAAATTGTTTTATTTATTATTATTACTATTAGTATTTTTAAATTTGCTATAGGGCACATGCACTTGCCAGATAGAGAGAGAGAGATAAAGTGAGAAAGTAAGCTGCCACGTCCAGGACTTGAACTGCAGGTAGCCATATGGGAGTGCAGTGCCTCAAACACCACACCACCTGCTGGCCCCAGCTAGTCCCCAAATTTTTACCACATCTCCAGCAGCCTTTGATAATGCACACTAGACCCAAAGACTGTCAGAACATGAACTAGGAAGAGAAACCACCTCCATCTGGGGTACTGAAAAGGGGCAGGGAAAGAATGCTAGGGTACCTGATAAGGATATTAAGCTCTTCACTTTCCAGCTGCAGGTTGGCCTTTCCCTGGTTTAGCTGCAACTGGAGCTTTTGGTTCAGTTCAAGCAGGTTCTCATTCTTGCTGTCATCCTGCAAAGACTAAGGAGCCAGAATAGAAGAAATTGAGAGGTTCCCCCTTTGACCCAGAAGACCTCCGTGTCCTCAGAAACCCCAGGGTGGCTACCTTCATGACAGAATACATCTGCTTCTCCAGCTGCCGAATCTGAGCCACATGCTGCCGCACGGCCTCCTGCAGGTGCAGTATGCTGCTGCGCTGCTCCTCAGGGTTGCTCGAGATCTCGAGCTGGAACCTGACCCGCTGCTTCTTCTCACTGTGCTCCTAAAGGAGAGAAAGGAAAATCAGTAAGAGTTTTCATCAGACAAGACTTGTTGTAAAGTGAAACAGAGGAAGGGACAAGAAATGGAGATCTCTTCTGAAAAGATAACCTTTATCTGTCACCGTTAGGAGCAAACGTGAGAGATAGGTCAGTGCAGATTTGGCAATGTGGACTGCACAGAGAGCCAGGCCCAGGGGTAAGGATGGAGAAGGAACTGGGGAGCAGCTCCTTTTTTCAGAGGAACTTAAGTGACAGAGTAGGAACGGATCAGGAAAGACAAGCAATAAGCTCTAATCTCAAGGGTGAAGTATGGTTTTTCTCAGTAGAGCCCAAATAAAGCATGAAGTCTGGGGGTTTCTTTTTTTTTTTTTTTTGGAGAGGTTTTTGCAATAGGGCGCGTGCGCTCGCCAGACAGACAAGAGAGAGACAGAGAGACAGAAAGCGAGAAATCACCCCCCCAGGGGGGATGGCCACGCCACAATCCCTTCTCCTCCATTCTCCTCTTGGGATCTTGGGCACACACGCACACGCGCCTGGCGTGAGTTTTAAGTCACTGGGTCCGGGACATGAACTGCGGTCGACTACATGGGAGTCCAGCGACACAGCCATTATGCTAACTGCTGGTCCCAAGTCTGGGGGTTTGTGAGCCAAGCTAACCAGCACTCTGTAAAGGCCTTGCTCACCTTCCGCTTGGGTTCGACATGCAGCAGCAGGTTGTTCACAATGTCCAGGATCATGGCATATTGTGCTGGGTTGGTGGAGATTTCCAGTTCATGATGGATGAGGGTGAAGGTATCCACAGCCCCTAGGTAATCGGTCGCAGATAAATAAAAGGCTCAAGTTTCTCCCTATAAATCTTTTTTTTTTCTTTCTTTCTTTTTGGAGAGGTTTTCGCCATAGGGCGCATATGCTCGCCAGACAGACAGAGAGAGTCAGAGAGACAGAAAGCGAGAAATTACCCCCAGGGGGGATGGCCACGCCACAATCCCTTCTCCTCCATTCTCCTCTTGGGATCTTGGGCACACACGCACATGCACCCAGCGTGAGTTTTAAGCTACTCGGTCCGGGACATGAACCACGGTCAACTACATGGGAGTCCAGCAACATAGCCATTATGCTAACTGCTGGTCTTGTCTCCCTATAAATCTACTCCCTCTCCTAACTCACCCTTATCAGTGAACCCCACAGAAAAGTGATGTGATGTTCATGGGTAAAAACATGTTTGCTTTTTTCAAAATCATAATGTTTATTGGGGCTGGCAGGTGGCATGGTGGTTAAGGGCACTGGACTCCTATATGGCCAACAGCAGTTCAAATCCTGCACATGGCAGTTTGCTTTCTCTCTTTTCTTCTCTCTCTCACTCTGTCCTTCTCTGGTCATTCTGGTCATCCTGCAATGACTAAGGAACCAGAATAGGAGAAATTGAGACATGTACTCTTTTTTTTTTTTCCTTTTTTTTGGGGGGGGAGGAGAGTATTTTTGTTTTGTTTTGTTTTGTTTTGTTTTTTGCTATAAGGCATGTGCGCTCGCCAGACAGAGAGACGGAAAGTGAGAAATCACCCCCTGGGGAGATGGCCACACTGCAATCCCTTCCCCTCTGTTCTCCTCCTGGGGTCTTGGGCACGCATGCACATGCACCCAGCGTGAGTTTTAAGCTACCGGGTCCAGGACACGAACCACGGTAGACTACATGGGAGTCCACCGACATAGCCACAGAAGGCAAGCTGCCAGGTAGGTTCGGGATTCAAACTGCCGTCAGCCATGTGGGAGTCCAGCACCCTTAACCCCTGTGCCACCTGCCAACTCCCAAGACATATACTCTTTTCTTTTTTTTTTTTTTGGAGAGGTTTTTGCTATAGGGTGCGTGCGCTCGCCAGACAGAAAGAAACAGAAAGACAGAAAGCGAGAAATCACCCCCCAGAGGGGATGGCCACACCACAATCCCTTCTCCTCCATTCTCCTCTCGGGATCTTGGGCACGCACGCACATGCGCCCGACGTGAGTTTTAAGCCACCGGGTCCGGGACGCGAACCGCAGTTGACTACGTGGGAGTCCAGCAACATAGCCATTACGCTAACTGCTGGTTCCCGAGACATATACTCTTAAAGGGAACTAGAATGAATGGCATTATTTATGACTTTTAAAAAAGCAAATATCTTTTTTATTTTAGAGAGCTTTTTTTGCTATAGGGTGTATGTGCTTGCCAGAGAGAAAGACAAAAAGCAAGAAATCTCCCCCCAGGGGGGCTGGCCACGCTGCAATCCCTCCTCCTCCATTTTCTTCTCAGGATCTTGGGCACGCATGCACACGCATCCAGCATGAGTTTAAGCTGCCGAGTCCGGGACTTGAACCATGGTCAAATACATGGGAGTCCGGCAACATAACCGTTACGCCAACTGCTGGTCTCACACAGTGGGACTTTTAATAATTTTACTATCTTAAAACCACTATGGAGGGACCAGCAGGTGGCATGGTAGTTAAGGCACTGAACTCCCATATAGCTATCCATGGTTCAAGTCCTGGACTTGGTGGCTTGAAAGCCAGGCGTGCATGTCTAAAATCCTGGGAGGAGATGGAAAAGGGACTGTGGCATAGCTATCCCCTCTGGGGCGTGATGTCTCACTTTCTCCAACAAGCACATGTGCTCTATGGCAAAAACCTTAAAAAACAAACAAACAAAAAAAACCACCAAGGAAATAACTATTTTCATAAGTTCCCTAGTCCGTTCCTAAAAGCCTTTCAGTTCCAGGGGCTGGCAAGTGGCGTGGTGGTTAAAGGTCTGGATTCCCACATGGCTGACTGTGGTTCGAGTCCCAGACCTGACAACTTGCTTTCTCACTTTCTCTCTTTCTCTGTCTTTCTCTGGTCAAATAGAAACAAACAAATGAATAAATAAATAAAGTTAAATGGGATAATTCTTTAAAAAAAAAAAGCCTTTCATTTCCAAATACCTTCCTGCTTCTTTAGGAGATCTTCCTTTTCCTGGTTCTCATGAACCTCAGGTGGCTTAATCTGAGTTGCTAGTTCAGGATCAATGTCATGGCTATAACTAATATAGTACATTCGGCAGTTGCAACGTGAAATGATCCGCTGGACTTGCTGAGCCTGCTGAGCCTCAGGTGGCTGGTTCCTATCTGGGAAGAGATGAGAAAGAGAAGAGAAAGACATTCTCATTAAAGGTATAATGAGAACTTTCCAGCTATGTGTGACGTTTGTAGAACTCTAGAAAGATTGCTTTCCACCTAACTCAAAATGGCCCTACTCCAGCATGTATTGACATTAAGAGTAAGTTAGGAGGGGGCCGGCAGGTGGTGTGGTGGTTAAGGTCCTGGACTCCCACATGGGTGACCATGGTTCAAGTTCTGGACCTGGTGGTTTGCTTTCTCATTTGCCTTCTTTTTCTCTATGTTTCTCTCTGGTCAAATCTAATAATAAATAAAATAAAATAAATAAATAATTCTTTTTATTTATTTATTTTTAATTTACTTATTTCTTTTTTTGGGAGGTTTTTGCTATAGGGCACGTGTGCTCGCCAGAGAGAGACAGAGAGATAGAAAGCAAGAAATCAACCCCAGGAGTGATGGCCACGCTGCAATCTGTTCTCCATTCTCCTCTCGGGATCTTGGGCACACATGCACACGCGCCTGGCGTGAGTTTAAGCCATCGGGTCCGGGACTCGAACCACGGTCGACTACATGGGAGTCCAGTGACATAGCCATTGTGCTAACTGCTGGTCCCAATAATTCTTTTTTTAAAAAAGAATTGTTTAATTTTATTTATTCGTTCATTTGTTTTTTTAAAATTTGACCAGAGAGAGACAGAGAGGGAAAGTGAGAAAACAAGCCACCAGGTCCAGGACTCAAACCGTGGTCAGCCATGTGGGCATGTCCACTTGTTAGGCCCAAATAATTCTTTTTTTTTAAAAAGCATTTCTTTTTTTTTTAATTATTTATTTATTTAGTCATTCATTTATTTTAATTTGACCAGGGAGAGACACAGAGAGAGAGAGAGAGAGCAGGAAAGTGAGAAAGCAAGCTACCAGGTCCGGGACTTGAAATATGGTCTTGAAATGTGGTCGGCCATGTGGAAGTGTCCAGTGCCTTAACCACCACAACATCTGCTGGCCCCCCAATTAATTGTTTTTAACAAAAAGTTTTAAAAAAGAATGTTAGGAAATGAGGGCCCTTAGTGTTGCACATCTGCTCCTAACTATACAATGGGGAGGAAGGGGACAGCTGACCTGTAGTTGTGGTAACCATGCCTCCAACGGCCTGCCCGCTCTCCATCAACTCCTGCACAGAGTCCAGACTACGTTGTCGGTGCTCCTCGATACTCTTCACCTAGAGACAGAGATACAGGCACCTTTAGATCCTGGGGCAAAAATAGCTTGTCCTGGCCAATGAGGTCATAGATCTCCATGTCTCAACTAATTAGACTTACCTAGAAGATCTTGAAGGATCTAGCAAGGAAGAAGACATATATGGCTCTCTCTCTTGCCCCAAACCCCTACATCCTCCACCCAATTAAATTACATAGACACTTTATCAGGCCCTCAGGTCAGAAAAATGAGCTAAGTTAAAATCAAATCTGTCATGGGCAAAAATGTCATTATAAAAATAATGTGCTGGGACCAGCAGGTGGTGTGGTGGATTAAGGGTGCTGGATTCCCACATGGCCAACCATGGTTCAAGTCCCGGACCTGGTGGCTTGCTTTCTCACTTTCCCTTTCCCTTTCTCTCTTTCTCTCTCTCTCTCTCTCTCTCATCAAATAAAAAAGAAACTAATAATAACAAATGGAAATAAATAAATAATTAATTAAAAAAAATAATAATAATCTTGCGCTGGCCCCATGGCCTGGAGGTTAAGGGAACCAGATATCACAAGGTTGGCTATGGTTCACAAGCAGCCCCAGCAGCTTGAAAGATGTTCTGACCAAAATTTCGACAGGATGGAGAAATGGAGGAGAGATTGTGGCATGACTACATCCCACTGTGGGGGTGCTTTCTCCCTCTCCCTGTCTCTCTGGCATGTGTACATGCCCTCTAGCAAAAAAACAAAAACAACAACAAAATCTCCCCACTCATTTGGTATTCATTTAGTTTGTATTTTTTCTGTGTTCTGTCACCAGAAAGACAACCACTCTGATAGTGCTGCCATGGGGAAATGGGACTGAATTTTCTGATTCTCTCTGTCAAGCTGAAGTCAAGAGTAGTTAACAGAATGAGTGATATGGGAAGACCAGAGCAGTACGATCAAGGTTTCAGGATAGCAGATCTACCAATTCACCTAAAAGTATATAGGAAAGTAAGGCCAAAGTCCCTCCATCTAAGTCAAGGAAATTCTACTCTAATACTAATATCACAACTAGAGAGAAAAAAAAAGGGTTTCAAGTACAAAAGAATTGATTAAAAGCAGCAAAGGTTCAGAAAATGCCAGACAGGGAGATCCTGATAGATTATCCTGACCACCTCTGCATGGGTAGTTAACTCCTATACCTACTTCCTAAGACTACTGGTAAAAGGCCCTGATTGCCTGAACCACAACTTAAATATCAGCATGCCTCTTATATTACCAACATCCTGGTTCTTACTTGGCTTGCTATCTGACCTAAATGCTCATTACTGATTATATAATTATACTTGAGTTTTCCTGGACTGAGTCCTAAAGTCTTTCATATAAGAAACACCAGTCAAGGAAGTAGGAAGAAGAATCAGCTTTATCCCCACTGAATAGAATAACCAATGGGGAACCAGCAGGTGGCATGGTGGTTAAGGCACTGGACACTCCCACGTGGGTGGATCTGGTTGGTGGCTTGCTTTCTCATTTTCTCTCTCTCCATGTCTCTCTCTGGTCAAATTAAAGTAAATGAATGAATAAATAAAAATAAATAATTCTTTAAAAAAAAAAAAAAAGAATAGCAAATGGAGCTATCATTTTGATCCTTATCAGATGTACCTACGTCCTGTAACCCTTCTGGGTATGTACCACACCAGCACAATGTATATTTAACATCTGTTAAGGAAGTGATGACAATATACTATATCAGCTAGGTATATCTCAATAACCATTTACTCTCTAATAGTTCTAATAATATCATACCCTACACATTACAGTGTAAATTTAATTTTATCAAGAAGCTATAGGGGGCCAGTAGGTGGCATGATGGTTAAGGCACTAGATTCCCACATGGCAAACTGCGGTTCAAGTCCAGAACCTGGTGGTTTGGTTTCTCACTTTCTTTCTCTTACTTTCGCTGGGGAGCACATGTGCCCTATAGCAAATGAAATAAATAAATAATTCGTTTTTTTAAAAAAAGAGAAAGAAGTTATGGGCTGGCAGGTGGTGTGGTAGGTAAAGGTGCTGGACTCCCACATGGTCAACCACAGTTCAAGTCCTGGACCTGGCGGCTTGCTCTCTCCCTTTCCCTTTCTCTTTCTGTCTCTCTCTGGTTAAATGAAAAAAAATAAATAAATAAAATAACAACAACAAATGGAATTAAATTTTTTTTTTTTTTGGGCGGGGGAGAGGTTTTGCTATAGGGTATGTGCGCTTGCCAGAAAGAGAGACAGAAAGCGAGAAATTACACCCCCAGGAGATGGCCACGCTGCAATCCCTTCTCCCTCATTCTCCTTTCAGGATCTTGGGCATGCACGCACAAGCGTCCAGAGTGAGTTTAAGCCACCGGGTCCAGGACTCGAACTGCAGTCGACTACATGGGAGTCCAGCGACATAGCCATTACGCAACTGCTGATCCCAAATAAATAATTAAAAAAAAAAATGTTTTAAGGCCAGCTCCATGGCCTAGTGGTTAAGGCAGCTGGGTCTCACATGGTATACCATGCAGTTCGAGTACCAGACCTGGCAGCTTGAAAAACACACCAGGTGTGTATGCCAAAAGTCCTAAAAGGAAGGAAAGATGGAGCAGAAGTGACTGCAGTGTGACCATTCTCCACGGGGTATGCCTTTTCCTCTCCCTGTCTATCTCTGGTGAGCACACACTGCCTCTAATCATAAAAATAAAGAAACTGTAAAGGGTTAATCCCATAGCACAATGGTTAAGCGCTGTGCATTGGGAGCCAAATACTTTACGGTTGACCAGAGTTTGAATTCCTGCCCCAGTAGCTTAAGAAACACACCAGATGGATTTTAAATCTGAGGTGTGTCCTCGCGTGTTCAGGGAAGCTATGCTATAAACTCCATCTTCTAGACTTCAGAAATAATAAGACAAGGTAGGGAGACTCTGTCCTCTGTCTGTCTCTCATACGTGCTCTCTCTCTCTTTAAATTTTTAATTTAATTTTATTTATTTTATTTTACTTTTAAATTTTGAAACCACTTCTCCTTACCTCAGGCCTTTTCTTTCTCTAGCTAATTTCAGAAGGCATTTTAAATCTGAGTTATGTCCTGGCATGTTTGTACAGCAGTCACGTGGTTTTCATTTTTTACCTTTAAAAAATTATTTTTGTTCTCTTTTGTGGTCGTTTTTGTCTAGTTTCTTTTTTTTGTTTTTTGTTTTTTTGCCTTTTTTTAACCTTACCTCCCCCTCTGCTCTTCACTCTCCACATACTGAGTATCTATAAGCCTAGGTGCACAGTAGCCAAGCATCTGAATACTTTTAGAGTCAATGAAATCCTCAATACCTAGGACCAGCAGTTGGCATAATGGCTATGTTGCTGGACTCCTATGTAGTCAATCACGATTTGAGTCCCAGACCTGGGGGCTTAAACTCACGCCAGGTGCGTGTGTGTGCATATCCAAGATCCCAAGAGGAGAATGGAAGAGAAGGGATTGCGGTATGGCCAACCCCCCTGGGGGGTGATTTCTCGATTTCTGTCTCTCTGTCTTTCTGGTGAGTGCACACGCCCTATAGCAAAAACTTCGCAAAAAAAAAGAAAAAAAAAATCCTCAATATTTATTGAACCTCCTGCTTTAAGGAAGAAACTTCTTTTTATAAATCTGAACTCATAATCTCTTTCTGTGGATGCCGCACTGCAAAGCACAGTAGAGAAGAGATTTTGTCACAAAATGACCAGAAACCACCACAGAGGCACAAGAAATATGAGAAACCAAGAAAATATCTCTTCCCTAAGGGAAAAGAACAATCCTTCATCATCCACAGACTGTACAGTAGAACTCGTGGAAATGTCTGATAGAGAATTCAGAGTATTCATAGTGACAAAACTAAATGAGATGCAAAAGCTGAGGGACAATGAACTCCAGAAGATGCAGGAAAAAAGAGACAATGAGTTCCAGGAGGTGAGGAAGTTCTTGCATGATCTGAAAGAGGAAATACGTATCATAAAAAAAAAAAAGAATTAAATCTAGAACAACAACAAAAAAACTGAGAAAATAACCCAAAAGAATGAGAATATTATATGAGAAATACCAGACACCATTAATCACCCAAACATCCAGATAACTGGTATCCCAGAAGGTGAAGAAACTAAGTGCATTGATAGTCTATTCCATGAAATCCTGGAAGAAAACTTTCCAAACCTAGAGAGGCATTCAAATATCCAGACCCAAGAAATACAAAGGACCCCTAATAGAATCAACCCTAGAAGATGTTCTCCAAGGCACATCATAGCCAGACTGACAAAATCCACAAACAAGACAAGATACTAAAATTGGCAAGAGAGAAATGTCAGGTTACTTATAAAGGTTATCCAATCAGGCTAACCTCAGACCTCTCATCAGATACAATGCAAGCAAGGAAAGAATGGAAAAATATATTCAAACTGTTAAGTGAAAAACTGTTTCAACCAGAAATACTATACCTGGCAAGACTATCCTTCCTATGAGAAGAAAGGATAAAAACATTCTCAGATAAACAAGGCCTAAAAGAATTTGCCAACACCAGACCTACTCTTTTTTTTTTTTTTTTTTTAATTTTTTATGGAGAGGTTTTTGCTATAGGGCGCATGCGCTCGTCAGACAGACAGAGACAGAGAGACAGAAAACAGGAAATTACTCCCCAGGGGGGATGGTCACGCCGCAATCCCTTCTCCTCCATTCTCCTCTCGGGATCTTGGGCACGCATGCACACGCGCCGGGCGTGAGTTCTAAGCCACCGGGTCCAGGATGCAAATCGCGGTTGACTACGTGGGAGTCCAGCGACATAGCCATTACGCTAACTGCTGGTTCCCATCCAGACCCACTCTTCAGGAAGTTCTGAGAGGAAAAGATCGGATCACAGTAACACCGCAAATTCAACATAAGAGAGATTGAACATGAGACTGAACTTGCAAAATAGAATTTAATGAGTTTTGAGTAAAATATTACTGATTTCTTTTACTATGCTTTGTTTTCCCAATTTAAGGATTTTTGCTTTCTTTTGAGCTGTTGATACGTTCAGCAATTTGTTTAAATATTTTTTCTTCTTGTTTGTTTCTTTAAAGGGCAACAAATCCCTCTAAAATTGGAAAATATTTAGGAGTATTTTTATTTTGTGGCAAAAGGGTTATTTGCAAAAGTTCAGTAATACCTGTTGCACTGAATCAAAAATTAGAAATACTCATTATTGGACAGGGCTTTGACTGGAATGTCATATCTGAAGATCAAACCAGATGGAACTAAGGTGGATCTCACTTAAGCCAACAGAAGCTCTTGGAAAGATGGCCTGGCACCATAAACAGTTTTGCCAGGCAGAGAAGATTAGAGAAGCTATATGAAAGAATTTGTACCATAAGATAACCTGGACTTTTCCAGCCCAGCATTATAATCAGTAGAGATTGAAAAAGAGCGGCCACAACCAGAGGATTATTTTGAGGAAGACATTGAAGGAAGAAAAAGAGACTGATCTTTGCTAGCAGATGGTATATCACAGAATACTTGGCAGGCAGGGCTGAATTGAGGTTTATGTGTGACTTGTGTGCTGGGTGTCTGCTTTTCAACAGTTTGAGTAGCTGTTATCTTTAAAACTCAGTTTTTTTAAATTTTGAAAGTTGTTTATTAACTGTTAAGAACTATAGAGTATGAATAAAATTTTTTTGGTATGTGAAGTAAATGTCTGAGGGAAAATGTAAAACTAAATAAGTAAATGATAAGAAAGAAAGAAAGGAAGGAAGGAAGAAAGAAACACACCAGACATATGTGTGCATGCACTCCTAATCCTGACAGGATGGAGAAATGCAGGAGAAAGGATTGTGACATGACCACGCTCTATTGAGGAGTTCTCTCTCTCTCTGGCAAGTGCACATGCCCTTTGGCAACTAAAAGATAAATAAATAGTGAAAAAAAAAAAAAAGGCTGAAAAGAAAATTGACAACCTAGTAATGTAGTAACAAACCCCTTCCCCAGTCCCTGCCAACTGCTCATAATCTCACAATCTAACAAAATACACTCTTGCCATACACTTAGACTTCCCTATACATAGACTTTTTTAAAAAAAGAATTATTTTATTTAACTTTATTTATTTATTTAAATTTGACCAGAGAGGGACAAAGTGAGAGAGAGAGAGAAAGTGAGAATGCAAGCTAGGTCTGAGACTCGAACCACAGTCGGCCATGTGGGAGTTCAGTGCCTTTGACAACTATGTCACCTGCCAGCCCCAACATAGACTTTTTCAAAAAAGATTTATTTATTTATTTAATTCCATATGTCATCATTATTTGATGAGAGAGAAAGGGAAAGCAAAAAAGCAAGGTGCCAGGTCCGGGACTCAAACTGCAGTCAGTCATATGGGAATCCAGTGCCTTTATCTACCATGCCACCTGCCATCCCTGACACAGACTTTTAAAATAAAACTACTTTCCATGTGAATAAACCTGTATCTTTTTTCAAAGTAATCTTTTGAGCCTTTTGAGAGTCTAATGAGGATGAAGTATTAATTCCATTTTACAAACAAAAGTGACGTGTTCAAGGGCTCATGGTTACTCTAACACAAAGCTGTCATCAGAACTCACATGACTAACTCTCAGACAATTAGTCTTTTATTCAACCCTGCCTTGCTGAAACAATTGATCAGTCATATTCATTAGAGAGGTCAAAGGGCAGGTAGAGTGCTTATCAAAAATTCTTAGATTTCCTGCCTATTTTTTTAGATGCCTGTTGGATATCTTCAAGAGTGAACATACGGTCTGGCCTCATAGTACAGTGATGAGGCACTGTGCATAGAAATCTGAAAAACACATGGCCAACTATGTTTAAGATCCTAGACCCAACAGCTTGAAAAAAACACCTGGCACATACGCATATATGACCCAAATCCTGAAGAAATGGAAAAATGGAAGAATAAAGGATTATGGCACCAGGCCCCACTGAGGGGTTCTCTCTCTCTCTCCTTTCCCGTGCCTCCCACCTCTGTAAGCACACCCTCTGGCAACTGAAAAATAAACAGTTTAAAAAAAAAGAAATAAGCCAGCTATGTGGCATAGTGGTTAAGCAACTGGATCCCACATGGCTGGCTGTCTTCTGGTTCTAGTCCTAGACCCGGCAGTTTGAGAAACACACCACGCACATGTGCATCAGTGCCCAAAATTCTGAGAAGAGAATGGAGAAGAGACTGCAGCAAGGCCATCCCCCATGGTGGTGCTTTCTCACTTTCTCTCTCTCTTTCCCCAGCAAGTGCATACACTCTATAGCAAAAAAAAAAAAAAAAAGTGGTACCAGCAGGTGACATAGTGGTTAAGGTTCTGGACTCCCAAATGCATACATGCACAATCTTGCTTTTTGTCCATCTTGTGCACACACCCTTATAACAAAAATCTCTCTCTCTAAAAAAAGTAAAACAGCTCCAGACCAATTTAAAAAAAAATTTGCCAGAGGGTGCCTGCTGGAGATAGACAGGGAGAGCAAGAGAGAGAGAGAGAGAGAGGGATGGAGGAAGGAAGAGAGGAAAGGAAAGTGAAATAGCACTCCCCATGGGGTTGATTACACTGCAATCCCTTCTCCATTCTCCTCTCAGTATTTTGGGCATACACACATGTACTTGACATGTTTATCAAGCCACCAGGCCCAGGACTTAAACTGTGCAGTCAGCATGTGGGATCCAGCTGCCTTAACCACCAGACCACCAGCTGGCCCTCCAGCCCATTTTATTCTAGTGCTGAGAAATGACACTTTTTCCTGCAAAGAAATAGAATACCATGAGATTAAAAAGAAAAGTATTATTCTGCTAAGGTACTATCAAGAATCTTCTAGGCATTCTAGTGCAAAGGGCAACTATGAAAAACTAGTGATAAAACTGGCCTTCTCAGCCCTGCTAACTAACCTCTAACCAGAGCTCTCGGCCATCCTGCTCAGTGGGGCTGCTTTCAGTGGTGGCAAAGTACTGCATACCATCCAGTAGGCAAGTCCAGGATGTCTTTTGCTTCAATGTGTCACCATACCATGCTGGATGGTGTTGGCACTGCAGCAGCTGAGCTTTGGCAGCTGACACGATAACACAGCCTTCTGTCTCTGCTCCACGAAGAACCATCTATGCCAGAGACAGAAGCGGAGTTAAGTCACCAAGGAAGATGAGAAGATTGTTGAGAACATTGTACCAACCACTAAACTGGGTCTAATTCTAGCTTACTGCGTAAATTTTACTGACTTTTAGACATGGCAATGATTATCCATGATACTTGCAGGAAGGAAAAAAATTCTGGAGCTCTATTCACCAAGTGGGGGAAGGTAACAATATGATTATGACCTAGTTCAATGTTGGGATATTTTTGTAAAGAGAAGGTACCTGGCAGTTGACCAGCTCAATAAGGCAGTTTCGGTTGTATATGTCATCTGTCTGGCAGGCAGCAATGCCACACAACTGGTCATTCATACCTGACTCCTCTTCTGTGAACACTACAAACCTATCTGTCTCTTCAATCAGTTTCTGCAACATGTAAGCACCTGGAAGAGAAATAGGACGTGGGGAAAGGTCACAGTCTTGAGGAGAAAAAGAGCACATCTAAGGCCAAATTGATCTTCCTTCAATTTCTCTGGGTAGGTAAGGGTGAGAACACATCCTCCCCAACCTAGAACTCTAGCCCAGTCCACCCCACCTCCTTGACCCTTAAGGGCAAAATAAGAGTTGTCATTTCATTTCTCCCTCGATTTTAATAACAGACTTCCAGGGCCAGCAGGTGGATAGTAGTTAAGATGCTGGATGCCCACATGGTCAACTGCAGTTCGAGTCCTGTACCCAGCAGCTTGAAATTCACGCCACGCACATGTGTGTATGCATGCCCAAGATCCCGAGAGGAGAATGGAAGAGAAGAGAATGCAGTGTGCCCATCTCCTCCGGGGGGTGATTTCTCGCTCTCGCTCTCTCTCTCTCTCTGTCTTTCTGACAAGCACACATGCCCTGTAGTAAAAATCTCTCTTAAAAAAAAATATCCACTCTTGGCATGTTCCTTTCTCTTTCCCATTCTTTCTCTTAATAAGTTTGTCTAGCAGAGTGATTCAGAGAACAGTCTCCAGGACCTGTATGGGAAGGCTCTGGGTTCACTTCCTAGGATTTCTCAGTATTCTCTGAACACCCATGTGCAAGCCCATGGCCTGGGCAAGTTAAGATGGGGATAAATTACAGCATAATGACCCTGCTGGGGGCACCTTCCCCTCTTTAATGGAAGAAAATAATGAAACTTAAAAAATAGGAGCCAGGGGTCACAGGCGGTATGATGATTAAAGTGCTGGACTCCCACATGGCCGACCACGGTTAAAGTCCTGGACCTGGTGGCTTGTTTTCCCACTTTGCCCTTTCTCTCTGCCTCTCTTGGGTCAAATTAAAAAAAAATAACAACAAATAAAATAATAAGAAAAAAAATAGGGGCCAGTAAGTGGCATGGTGACTAAGGCACTGGACTCCCACATGGGAGTCCGCAGTTCTAGTTCCAGACCTGGTGACTTGTTTTCTCACTTTCCTCCTCTCTCTCTGGTGAGCACATGTACCTATAGCAAACTTAAATAATAACAATAACAATAATATTAGTAGTAGTAGTAAATAAAATC
Organism: Tupaia belangeri chinensis; assembly: GCF_000334495.1. Classification (NCBI taxonomy): domain Eukaryota; kingdom Metazoa; phylum Chordata; class Mammalia; order Scandentia; family Tupaiidae; genus Tupaia; species Tupaia belangeri. The sequence continues at coordinate 334,502 of NW_006203772.1, forward strand.
AATAAATTAAAGAAAAAGAAAAGAACGGTCTTCAAAATCAGACTAGCTATGTTCAAGATGCTATCACTCTTCCTTTCTCTGCCATTGTGGTGTGTGCGGTCCACTTGGTTCTTTGCCATGTCTTCTCACAAGACTTTCAGAATCAAGCGGTTTCTGGCCAAAAAAACAGAAGCGAAATCGTCCTATTCCCTGGTGGATTAGAATGAAAACTGGCAATAAAATCAGATACAACTCCAAGAGGAGACACTGGAGAACCAAGCTGGGTCCATGAGGTACTGGACAGGAGATGGCCCACATATTTATACTGTACCAAGGTCACTATGGTCTTGCCACAATAAGCTGAAAATAGTCACCACTGCCTGGACACTTGGGGGTGTTTTATTGGAAAAAAAATGATGCTTCACTTTGCTACTAAGTTCTGCATTGGTAGGTTGGTTCAGTAATAAATATGTGGAACTTTTTTTCTTTTTCTTTTTTTTTTTTTAAAAAAAAGATGCTGTCTCTAGGGATTGGCACCTGGTGTGTATAGAAGTGCTGGATTCCCACAGAGCCAACTGCGGTTCAAGTCCCGGACCTGACAGCTTGCTTTCTCGCTTTCCCTTTCTCTCTGTCTCTCCCTGGTCAAATTAAAAATAATAATAATAATAATAATTAATAAAAACAACAAATGAAACTAGCTAACTAAATTAATGCTTTATAAATAAATAAATAAGATGCTATCTCTACAACATACTCAATTGTTACCTTGGGGGTTTATTTTAACCTGTGCCTCAGTTTCCTTGTCTGTAAAATAACAGTAACTATCTCATAATGTTGTTGTAAAAATGTAATGGATACAGAAAAATATTCTGCATAGTACTTACCACACTGTAAATAACTATTACAATCTCCTTGGGCTAACTCTTAGCTCTATGCTGAAACTCTCAGTATCTTTAGCCCTAAATTTTGTGTGTGTGTAGAGGTTTTTGCTATAGGGCGTGTGAGCTTGCCAGAAATACAGAGAGAGACAGAGATAGAAAGCAAGAAATCACCTCCCAGGGGGATGGCCATGCCGCAATCCCTTCTCCTCCATTCTCTTCTCGGGATTTTGGACACACACGCACACGTGCCCGGCATGAGTTTAAGCCACAGGGTCCGGGACTCGAACCGCGGCTGGCTACATGGGAATTCAGCAACACAGCCATTACGCTAACTACTGGTCCCTAGCCCTAAATTTTTAGATTCTCATTTCTGCCTGTTTGTTAGATATTACCTAGCTGTCCTACCAGCATCACAAAATCAGCATGTCCAAATCTGAACTCAATCCTATACCTCCCAGAATCTGTTTAGCCTTTGGTTCTCCTATTTCTGATATTACTGTTACCATGTCAGTCACCAGACTCAAACCCGTAGTTTTTATCATTTTGTTTTAACTCTTCCATCTTACCAGTGGCCACATCTCATATATGCACAATATCGTATCTATCTAATCATCTCAATTCCCACTGCTACCACTAGCTAGTCCTAGTCCTCTGTGCCTCTTACTGAGACACCTTAGTAGTTCCCTAACTTGTTTCCCTACCTCCAGTTTCCTCCAGTCATCCTGCACACTACTACCAGACGTATCTTCCTAAAATCTAAGAACACATTCCTATTCAAAAAGCTTCAGTAATCCACCATTACCTGCTAAAGAAGAGCCAGAACCTCCTTAGCCTTGTATGAAAGGTCTTTGACAGTATACCTCCAGCTTTCATTTCAGCCTCTTGTCTCACTCCTCTCCTCTAGTCGCTCCCTATTGATCAAGAGGTTGCTGACTCTCCTTTGAACATGGTAGGCTTCCCAACTCCACTCCTACTCAGGTTATCCCATCTGCCTTGACTGTTCTTCCTCCCCATTTCCACATATTCAAACCATACTAAGCCTTCAAGTTCTAACTCGAAAGCTACTTCCTTAATAAATCCTTCCCTGATCACATTTCCTCCTTCACTCCAGTGAGGAGCAACTCTCATATTCTTTTCTCTCTTAAAGCATTTATCACGCTTTACCTTGTTCTCAAACTCACCATGAACTTGCATCCCTCCTTGTTACTCCATTCCCTCTCCTTAAAATGCACTCTCTTCTTGCCTTGTCTGTCAAACTCTTACTCATCTTTCAAGACCCATCTCTATTATCTTCTCTAGGAAGCCTTTCTAGACTTCTTTACACTGATTTAAATACTTGCTTCTGTGGGCTTTCATGGTATTCTCAAATATTATCTTATTTATTTATTTATTTATTTATTTATTTTTGGCTTTTGCCATAGGGCACATGTGCTCACTGGAGAGAGAAAGAGAGAGCGGGAAAGTGAGAAATCACCCCCTCAGAAGAATGGCCATCGCACACACCCTATAGCAAAAAAAAAAACCTCTCCGAAAAAAAAAAAAAAAAAAAAGAAGGATGGCCATGTCACAGTCCCATCTCTTCCATTCTCCCCTTGGAATTTTGGGTAAACATGCACACACCTAGGATGATTTTTTTTTTTTTGGAGAGGTTTTCGCTATAGGGTGCATGCGTTTGCCAGACAGAGAGAGACATAGAGACAGAAAGCAAGAATCCCCCCCCCAGAGGGGATGGTCCCTTCTCCTCCATTCTCCTCTCGGGATCTTGGGCACGCACGCACACACGCCCGGTGTGAGTTTTAAGCCACCAGGTCCGGGACGTGAACCGTGGTCGACTACGTGGGATTCCAGTGACACAGTCATTACGCTAACTGCTAGTTCCCTAGCATGATTTTTTAAGCTGCCAGGTCAGGGACTCAAACTGCAGTTGGCCATGTGGAAATCCAGCACCTTAACCACCACACCGCCTGCTGGTCCCTCAAATATTCTTACAAAGCATTTTCATAATGAATTGTAATTTATATGTCTCTCTCCCCACTGGCTTTTGAGCTTCCCCTCATCTTTGTGTCTCAATATCTAAAGTCATGTCCAATATATTTTTTTAAAAGAATTATCTTATTTAACTTTACTTATATATATATATATATATATTTTTTTGACCAGAGAAGGACAGAGCGAGAAAGAAAGAGAGGGAAAGTGAGAAAACAAGCCACTAGGTCCAGGACTTCAACCATGGCCATGTGGGAGTTCAGCACCCTTAACCACCAAGTCACCTGCTGGCCTCATGTCCAATATATTATTAACCCACAATAAAGTTAAAACGAATCTATAAATGAATGAATGAGTGAATGAGTGAATGAATGAACTAATTTTAGCTCATCTGGAGATGATAAACTTGTTAAGGTACAAACAATGTCTCACATGGTATTTTCCTCACTTAACCCAGTGCAATGTTTTATGTCTGTTAAGTACATAATATCTGTTGATGAAACAAATTAATCCTTCAAAACACACAATTCTCTAATCCTTTGCTTCTTTCCCTCATTCATCCTACTTTAGCCCCATCACTCCTGATCCTCTTCTCCTGGCCTGGGGACTAGACCCCATAATGCTCCCACATCATCACTATGAGACTCAGATGGCCTAATATGGAAAGATAATACTTCCACATCTCTACATCTAGGTGGAACAAACTGCAATTCTGTGTCCATATTCTAAAACCCAAACCCATTGCCTTGTTTCCCCAGCTTACCTCCTGATGACCCCTTATCTGGCCGTCCAGTGAAACTAGGAGTGTGGACATGAGGTGGGGATGGGGCACTAGCCAGGGCACCCCGCTTTGGCTTTTTGGCTGTCATCTGGGGATCAATCTTTAACCCCTTCAGGGCCTCAGTAGAGAGATTACGTTTGAGTACAGCTGCCTTTTTGTAGCCATCATATAATCCAAAGGCAATGTCCCGATTGGTGGTTGTCCAGGAAATCCGTAAATCTACCAAGTGCAGCTGATGTGTATGAAAAGCTGGATCCCCATTTCGTGTAGAAAGCTCCTAAGAAACATGAAAAGGACTTCAGAGTAGCAAGGAAATTCCCCCTGATGCTCCTGGACCAGAAATGTAGATATAAGAGAACAAGCTTGCTGAATACGAATCTGTTCTGGGGTCAGCAGGTGGCATGGTGGTTAAGGTGCTGGACTCCCACATGGCTGACCACAGTCTAAAATCTTGGACCTGGTGACTTGCTTTCTCTCTCTCTCTCTCATGAGTGCACATGCCCTGCAGCAAAACTTAAAAATAATATAATTAAAAAAAAAAAAAAAAGACTCAAGGGACCAGCAGGTAGCATGGTAATTAAGGCGCTGGATATTCCTACATGGCCAAGCACAGTTTGAGTCCTGGATCTGGTGACTTGCTTTCTCACTTTCCCTGTCTTTCTCTGTGTCTCCCTGTGGTCAAATTAAAATAAATTAATAAATAACATTTTAAAAAAAATCGATTCCAAGACAGAAGGACCCTGAAGAAAAACTAAGTGGTCTTAGTTTGTACACTATATTACATTCTAACTATATCCACTGTATTTTAAAGGACTCAGATAATTTCAGCTTAAAAATCTTTCCTTAATGAGGGGCTGGCAGGTGGCATGGTGGTTAAGGGTGCTGAACTCCTACATGGCCAGTTGTAGTTTGAGTCCCAGACCTGGGGTTTGCTTTCTCACTTTCCTTCTCTCTTTCTCCCTCTCTCTCTCTCACTTTGTCCCTCTCTGGTCAAATTAAAATAAATAAATAAATAAAGTTAAATAAAATATTTTTTAAAAAGATTTATTTAATTCCATTTGTTATTGTTGTTGTTGTTGTTGTTATTATTTTCCAGAGAGAAAGGGAAAGCGAGAAAGTAAGCCTCCAGATCTGGGACTTGAACTGCAGCTGGCCATGTGGGAATCCAGCACCTTTAACTACCACACCGCCTGCTGGCCCCATTAAATAAAATAATTCTTTAAAAATAAAATCTTTCCTTGGGCCAGAAGCTGGCATGGTGGTTGGAGGCACCGGACTCCCACATGGCCGACCACAGTTCGATCCTCTCTCTCACTCTGTCCCTCTCTGGTCAAATTAAAATAAAGTTAAAAAAAAAAAACTTATTTTTTAATTTCATTTTATTTTATACATTCAATCACATTATTTGGCTTACAAAATGAATAATTCAACAGGTGAACAATTCTCCCTAGTACAGTTGATAAAACTATAAAATATCTTGGGACCAAGCAGTTAGCGTAATGGCTATGTCGCTGTACTCCCATGTAGTCGACCACGGTTCGAGTTCTGGACCCAGCAGCTTAAACTCATGCCGGATGAGTGTGCGTGTGTGCCCAAGATCCTGAGAGGAGAATGGAGAAGAGATTGCAGCGTGGCCATCCCCCGGTGGGGTGATTTCTCACTTTCTGTCTCTGTCTTTCTGGTGAGCGCATGTGCCCCCCCATAGCAAAAACCTCTTAAAAAAAAAAAAAACTATAAAATATCTTCAACAGATAATACCACATTTCTTTGTCCCATTAATGCTTTGCCTTCCTATTTTTTTTTTTTTTAATCTTTCCTTGGACCAGCAGGTGGCATAATGGTTAAGGCACTGGACACTCCCACATGGCCAACC
>NW_006203772.1:340458-358869 GCF_000334495.1 Tupaia belangeri chinensis
AGAGGAGAACGGAGGAGAAGGGATTGTGGCGTGGCCATCCCCTCTGGGGGGTGATTTCTCGCTTTCTGTCTCTCTGTCTCTCTCTGTCTGTCCGGCGAGTGCACGCGCCCTATAGTGAAAAACCTCTAAAAAAAAAACAAACAAACAAAAAAACAACTTTCCTTAATGAGAGTAAAAGTCAACACTAAATACAATGATGGTGTGTGGATTTCAAAAAGATTTTGCACAAAATTAACTCATACTTTAATTCAACTTTTCCATGAATTTTTTTTTTTTTTTAATTTGGAGAGGTTTTTGCTATAGGGTACGTGCGCTCACCAGAAAGACAGAGAGAGACAGAGAGAGAGAAAACGAGAAATCACTCCCCGGGGGGGATGGCCAGGCCGCAATCCCTTCTCCTCCATTCTCTTCTTGGGATCTTGGGCACACATGCACATGCACCCAGCATGAGTTTAAGCCACCAGGTCCGGGATTCGAACTGCGGTCGACTACATGGGAGTCCAGCGACATAGCCATTACACTAACTGCTGGTCCCTCCATGAACTTTTTGAAGTCCCCTTGTATACGCTTAGAATATAATATATGCTTAGTATCTTACCAGGAACTTAGCCTGAAACCTACTACTATGGACTGAATTATGTTCCTCTAAAATTTATATATTAGGGACCAGCAGTTAGCATAATGTCTGTGTCGCTGGACTCCCACGTAGTCGACCGTGGTTCGCGTCCAGGACCCGGTGACTTAAACTCACGCCGGGCACATGTGCATGCATGCCCAAGATCCCGAGAGAAGAATGGAGGAGAGGGGATTGTGGCGTAGCCAGCTCCCCTGGGGGGTGATTTCTCGTTTTCTTTCTCTCTGTCTCTCTCTGTCTGTCTGGCGAACGCACATGCCCTATAGCAAAACCTCTCCAAAAAAATAAATAAAATAAAATAAAAAATATATATTAAAGCCCTAACACCTAGTATGATAGTACTAGGAAATGGAGTCTTTGGGAAGTAAATAGGTTTTGATGATATAATGGGGGTAAGGCAAACGTCACAGGATTAGTGCCCTTATAATAAGAGTTACCAGAAGGGCTGGCAGGTGGTAGGGTGGTTAAGGGTACTGGACTCCCACATGGCCGACCACAGTTCAAGTCCCAGACCTGGCGGCTTACTTTCTCACTCTCTCTCTCTCTCTCTCACTCACTTTCTCACTCTCTCTAAAATAAGCAAATAAATAAAGTTTTTAAAAAAATAATTATTAATTTACTTTTTTAAAAAAGAAATAAAAGAGGTCTCAGGGACTGGCAGATGGTGTAATGGTTACATTACTGAACTCCCATGTAGTTGACAATGGTTCAAGTCCCAGTGGCTTAAAACACATGCTAGGTCCATGTGCATGCGTGCCCAAAAGATCTCGAGAGGAGAATAAAGAAAGGGTTGCAGCGTAGCCATCCCCGCTAGGAGGTGATTTCTCGCTTTTCATCTCTCTGTCTCTCCAGCAAACACACATGCCCTATAGCAAAAATCTCTCTTAAAAAAAAAATAAATAAATAAAAGAGGCCTCACCAGAACCCAGCCATACCAAGACTCTAATCTTAATCTTGTATTTCCCAGCCTCCAAAACTGAAATAAATTGCTGTTGTTTAAGTCACCTGTCTAGTATTTCACTATAGCAGCCCAAGCAGATAAAGAGATCCATTGATATAAATGAGGTAAAGAGAGTCTGTGTCAGGCAGTACCTCCTCAGCTGTGCGATTGCTGTGCCGTTGGTAGGTGAGAGAGGACAGGCTCAGCAGGTGGGTCTTTGTCACCAAAGGATCAAGGCAGTGATCAACATTCTCTTCAGAAGGTGAGGCCATCAGATGAACAGTCACCTGACTTAGGTCACTCACCATCTGGGTCACACTCCAGTCAGAGATGAGCCGCCGCATCACTGTGCCAGCTGAGAAAAAGAGGCACGCAGAACCCATGCAGATCCGTAAAAGGACATTGTGAAACCCAAAGGGAGGATGGGAATGGAACCGAGAAAGGGAAAAAGGTAAGGGGCAGGCTAGGAAAGACAAAGGGAGTCTCTGATCTTACCTTGAGGTATAAGCCGCTGAGTCCCCCGAGTGAAGACATGGCCCTGACTGCACTCAATCTGGATGCCCCGTTGCTGGGCAAATGAGGCCCAATAATGAACCTGGCAACAAGAGAGCATACACTGAACAAAGGACGGTATGAGAGGGATGATTAAGAGATCCAATAAGAGAAAGTACGAATAGCAGGGAAGGGGAATGGAGGTGAAGACATCAGCAGGGCCACTGGAGCCTGACCTGCAGCTGGGGAAAGAGTGACCTGCAGCTGGGGAAGGAGTGCCGTATAGGAAAGCTGCTTGTAGTGCTGGCCAAGTTTCTTCTTGCTGGGTTTTAGGTTATTGAAGAGCTTTCCCCGGCAGATAGGCCTTGTAACACTAGTCCAAGTTGCCCAGAAGTTTTGCATCCAGCGAAGGGTACTACTGTATAGAAGAATTCGGGGCTGGGATATTGCTGTAGATGAAAAGATAGACATTTCCTAGTTGTGATTGAAACACAGACGTGAAGTTAAATTCTTCCCTAGCTTCAGGTTTTGTAAGTTAAAAAGATCCAAAAAGCATTCAACCTCACATTCAGCTTCTTCAATGCCCTTTTCTTTCAAGGATCCAAGGTCTTTGTTTTTACCTACTGCTATGGTCTGAATTCTTTTTTTCTTTAAAAAATTATTTTATTTAACTTTATTTATTTTAATTTTGACCAGAGAAGGACAGAGCAAGAGAGTGAGAGAGGGGGAAAGTGAGAAAGCAAGCTGCCAGGTCTAGAACTCAAACAGCAGTTAGCCCTGTGGGAGTCCAGAGCCCTTAACTACCATGCCACTTACCGGCCCTACTATGGTCTGAATTCTAACCCCCAAAATTGGTGGTATTAAGGGGGGGGACTTTGGGAGGTAATTAGATCATGAAGACTGAACCCTCGTGAATGGGACCAGTGCCCTTACAAAAGAGGTCCAAGGGAACAACATGGCCCCTTCCATCAGTTAAGGACTCAGCAAGAAGTCACCATCGATGAGGAATGGGCCCTCACCAGATATGGAATCTGCCTGCGCTTTGATCTTGGACTTCCCAGTCTCCAGAACTGTGAGAAATAAGTTTTATAAGCTACCCAGTTAATGGTATTACTATTACAGTACCCTGAAAGGACTAAGATACCAAGCTTCCCCCCACCTTATAAAAAGTCCTAACCTAAATCCTTCCTTGCCATTCTATTTCCTCCACAGAAGGCCAAGGTGAAGTCATCAGGAGCCAAGCCCATCCTCCCAGCCCTTCCTTCCCATCGCCCAGGCCCAAGCCTCACTCCCGCTATGCCGAGTCAGATCCATCTTGATGGAGAGGTTGAGGTTCTCAGAGCGGAAGGCCCGGTAGGAGTCATGGAGCTGGCCCAAGGGCACCTCAGGCAAGAATTCTGGGGCCCGCAGAGTGACACCATGGTGATCATGGGGGTTGCCATGGCACAGCCACTGCAGGTCCAGTGTCATGCAGAGGTCAGGCAGGTGAAGGAAGCAGCAGTCGTCATACCTGCCTCACAACAGAGCCCCACCCTCAGTGCCCTGGTCATTGACACCTCAGCTCTCCCCCTCCCTCCACCCTAAGCCTTCCATTCCATGAGGGAGGCTCCACCCTTAGCTCCACTTACTTAGAGGCTGTTCTCACGTTGATATCCAAGTCACCCTTGAACACAAACTGACCAGGTTTCCACTGAAAAGACAGGTGGCTCCACTCCCAATGCATATTTTCTGTTGTGTTATATGGATCCTACAACAACCCCCAAGAACATGGTGAGGTATGGGTCAGAGAACCATCCTCATCTCCCAGATCTGTATCTTTCTCATTTCCTTCATGTGCCGTGCAGGCCCCGACCATACCATCCTAATAAAATGACTCCATGGGACCTCTCACCTCAGTAGCCAGCTGGTGCAGGTTTGCCTGTTCAATGTCCATGTGCCAGTCCCCATGGAACAGCAGACGGCTCTTGTCCCACCAGGGCAAAGGTGGGCTAGGGTCAGCTGAGGGCTTGGTCAAGAGGTCCACACATTGGCCAATCAGTGTCCAGGCTGGATCCCAGCATGGGCCCCACACCACTGTGTACCGGGAGATTCCCGCTGGAGCAGGGAAGCAAAGCTATAGTTTATTATGCTACTTTGTCCCTTCCTTCTCCTTCACTGCAGAAGGGACTCAGCTCATCCCCCACCTCAGCTACCACATACATATATCTCTTAGATAAACCAGGTGTCCCTGTCTACTCACAGCGTAAGTCATGGTAGAACTTGAGTGGAGGCATATTCCTCTCTACCGCCACGTTACCCCATGGAAGGCCCAAGTGAAGGATTTGACGCCGACGGGAACAAGGCTGACCACTCTGCTCGGTACCCACAAGTCGACCCATCAACTGCCAGTCACGGATCTCAAACAGGTACCGTGGATAGTCTCTGATCCGAACTGATATAAGGAGGATACACACTGGTCAGTTGGGGGTGCTGTTTTAATGCTTTTATGCCTTTTTTCTTTGCTGTTACTTTTACCCATCTATATCTACAAGTCAACAGAGAAAACAAGGGCTGGCCTTGGTAGCAAAGCTGAAAAAGGGCATGGAGACCCTACAGTTGAAAGTGAGGCACTACACTGAGACTTCAGAGCCATGATAACCTTAAAGATGACTCTGCTAATTATTGCTTTCTTAGCCATTTCTGCGTGAAATTCAGGAACAAAGAAAGGGAAGAGGAACCCATCCATTCCACTCCACCCATCCAACAGTCACTGTTCCCAATATAACCTAGCTCCTCTGTAACTACTGAGCTTCTTGGAGCTCACAGAGAAAGCACTAGGCTCTGCAAATAAAGGAAGCACTACTTACCCAGAAAGGTCTTAACATTGCACTTGAGCATGCGACACCACTGAATGACAAGATCTAGTCCTTCTGCCGGAAAAGGGCTAAGTGGATCAAGCTCTCGAACTTGCTCTATCACTCGCTCAGGACCGTGGAAGGAGGCATCTGCCAGAGCCACCAGCTCTAGCCCTGCAAGGCTCCAAGTGAGCAGCGCCCGGCGCATGGGTGTGTTACCATAGAGACGACGGGAGCGCTGGATGTAGATTTCAATGTTTTTGCGTTCCAAAGAGGCATAGAGCTCCTCAATTTTGCGGGCTGGTAATAATTCCCCATGCTGCTTCCGAAGGGCAGCTACTTTGGCATCCAACAGCTGCAGCCTTTTGGCACTCTCCTTACTTTCATCCTTCATTAATTCATAGTTATCATGAAGTTTCACCTCAAAAATGTCATCCAGGAAAACCCATGAGAAGTGCTGAATCTTCAAGAGTAGATCAGGAGGGAGTGGGGCAGGGCGTGGAGTGGCCCAAGCAGAAGTCCCTAGATGCAGCCCCTTTAGCCATTTCTGAACTCCCACAGCCTCATCCAGGGTTCGAGAGAAGTCATACTGATAAGGGAACTCCACTGAGACTGAGCCAAGGGAGAGGAGCCAAACACGGTTCCGGAGGGTCTGTAGTGCAGGGAAGGGGTTCCGGTGGAGGATCATCTCCTCCAGCTCAGGCAGCAGCTGTACCTCCACCTCCTTGAAGTTGAAGATGCTATTGCCATCAAAGCCAGCAGCCAGCTCTGGACAATAAGCCTGCAGTGAACCCCCATGCCGGCTCAGTGACACACTCTCGGCAGCCAGGGTAATGAATTTGTCCTCAGCAACAAAAGCTGTCAGCTTGGCTGTGCTCACCTCCAGTGTCAGATTTAGCAGCCGCTTTGGGGGAGATGGCTCAGGGGGATGGCATTCTGGCTCAGAAGTGGTTTCTGGCATGTCTAGTGCAAGGGATGGAACAGTCTCAGGAAACACAGTGGCCCTTAATAGGTCTCGGCACTGCAAGGTGGCTAGGACGTGCTGGTACAGGTACATGTGATCTGGAGGACTCCAGAGCAAGGTCAATCCTGCACCACACTGAACCTTTAGAAACAAAAACGAGAGAAAAGGTTATGTCAATTACTGTGCCCCAGAATAGTAGAGATGGCAGGAAACATACACGCATACTTGGCTCTAGAACTATCTCCACCCAGAAGTCTTTCCTGAGTAACTATGTTAATTATACCCTTAGCACTAACATGCTGAGCTAACAGTTAATCTACTTTACTTAAGATCATCGACACTGTCTAAGTTCTCAACTGGATTCTAGGTTGAGAGGAGAGGCCACATAGTATAATTATTTGTTATCTACCACAGTACACTTAATATATCCAACAGTACTCAAATCATCTGACTTCATATTTCTGCTCATGAGTTACCTTTCTCTAACAGCCACTCTAATAACCACTGTAAAAGTCACTGCAAAAGTCAGTTTGAAAATGTTCCATGAATTGATTGCATCTTAATTCTTTTTTAAGATAATTATTTATTTAGTTTTATTTATTATTCTTTGTTTTTAATTTGCCACAAGGCACATGCGCTCACCAGAGTTAGACAGAGAGAGCAGGAAAGCGAAAAAGCAAACGAATAGGTTCAGGACTTGAACCACAGTCGGCCATGTGGGAGTCCAGCACTGTAACCACTATTCCACCAGCTGGCCCTTTGACTGAATTCTCAAAAGGTATAAAAAATACTGGTCATGGGTCCAATAGGTGGCATGGTAGTTAAGGTGCTGGACTCCCACATGGCCGACCTGGTTCGAGTCCCAGACCTGGAGGCTTGCCTTCTCTCTCCAGCTTATTTCTCTGAAGAGAAACCTCTTCAATTTCCAAAGGAAGACAAAGTCTGACAAACAGGAAAATACCCACCATCCTCCTAAGAGTGTCCCATATCCATTAATACCCTGAGGAGAAAGACTGAAAAACCTCTCAAAGATTGCCAAGTGCTTCCATCTTCATTTAGATCCTTTCCAGCCTTTCCGTGAACTGAGTACTTCAGCAAAATGACACCAGATCACCATTTTTCAGAGGATGTATATACTGGGACCAGCAATTGTCGTAACGGCTATGTCGCTGGTCTCTCATGTAGTCAACCACGGTGCGAGCCCCAGATCTGGTGGCTTAAACTCATGCTGGGTGCGTGTGCGTGCATGCCCAAGATCCCAAGAGGAGAATGGAGGAAAAGGGATTGCAGGGTTGCCATTCCCCCTGGGGAGGGGGTGATTTCTCATTTTCTGTCTCTCTGTCTCTCTCTGTCTGTCTGGCGAGCGCATACGCCCTATAGCAAAATCCTTTCAAAAAAAAAAAAAAAAGATGTATATACTGAAATATTTATACTTGAAATTACATGGGTTTGGTAACTGCTTTAGAAGAACCCCAGAACCTGGGGCATCAAAAATTAGCATAAGAACAGCTGAAATAAGTTGGCACAAGCTGGTAATGAAACTGGGACCATGAGAACACATGTATTTTCCTTAATTTACATATACATACATATATATTGTACATATGCACACATACAAACAAACACCCTTAAGTTTATCCACTTATTTCTTGAAAGAGAGAAATAGGCACCCCCAAAAGGGTCTCCAGGCCATGATCTTCCTGGTCTGGAGGACAGGATGGCATGCATACACACCCATCATGCCCAGAGAGGTTCTAAGACTTTTCCCATGTGGGTCCAGTTGCACTACCACTGTACCACTACTTAGCTCTAGTTTTGTCCAAATTATAAATTCCATAGTAAAAAGTTAAAAATGTACAGAACGAACCAGGAAAAACACAAAATCCACTAGGTATAATATTTCTGATGAGATAAGTTTCGCAATATGAGACAAAAAGACTATAAGCCTCGACCCAGCAGGTGGTGTGGTGAATGAAGGTGTTGTACTCCCCACAGGGTGGGCTTCAGTTCAAGTCCTAGACCTGGGGGCTTGCTTTCTCATTTTCCTTCTCTCTCTCTCTCTCTCTCTGTCTCTCTCTGGTGAATGCACATGGCCAATAGGAAATTAAAAAAATAAATAAATAAAATAATAAATAAAATGAAATATTTTTTAAAGAATTATTTTATTTAACTTTCTTTTTAAGTTCATTTTAATTTGACCAGAGAGAGACAGAGTGAGAGAGAGTGAGAGAGAGAGAGAGAGAGAGAATGAGAAAGCAAGCCACTAGGTCTGCGACTTGAACCATGGTTAGCCACATGGGAATCCAGTGCCCTTAACCACCATACCACCTGCTGACCCCAAAATTATTATTATTATTATTTTATTTTTATTTTTTAATATATTTTTAAAATTTAATTTAATTTATTTATTTATTCATTTGTTTATTTCAATTTGACCAGAGAGGGACAGAAAGAGAGAGCGAAGGCAAGCCACCAGGTCTGGGACTCGAACCGTGGTCGACCATGTGGGAATCCAGTGCCTTTAACCACCACACCACCTGCCGGCCCCTATTATTATTTTTTTAAAAGACTAAGGCTTGGGGCCAGCAGATGATGTGGTTAGGACCCTGGATACCCACATGGTCAACCACTGTTCAATTCCTGGGGCGCCTTGAAAATCATGTTGGATATATGTGTATGCAAGCCCAAAATCCTGAGAAGAGAATGGAGGAGGAGGGACTACAATGCGGCCATTGCCCCAGTGGAGGTAATGTCTCACTTTTTTCCTTTCTGTCTCTAGCAAGTGCACACATCCTATGGCAAAAACCTTAAAAAAAAAAAAAAAAAAGGACTAAGGGTCTCTAAACCAAGAGAAGAACCAGCCTGGCCCCACCTCCCATAGGTGTATTACCTCTAGAGAGCGGATGCTGCGGTGATAGGTAACAGAGAGCATGGAGAAGCTGAGCACTGGAGTAGGGATGTCAGGGGCCTTGCAACAGGGCTGCATCTTCTCTGTGACCGACTTCACAAGTGCAAGCACAAGTCCTTGAATTCCCACGGTGGAGGTCTCAGCACTGCCCAGGACAGTCAGCGTGTCCAGTCGTACCTCTGAAGCACCTAACATCCAGAAACCATGTCAGCTTTTGGTTTCCTGGCTTTCAAATGCCAACTTCAGTTCTCTCTATCCCTTTAACTTATTCTCTTTACTCTTGTTATCTTTATTTCCCATGCTTCTCCAAGTCATTCCTCATGTTTTAGTGAGATTTTCCCTTTCCTGTCTTAACCTATTTAGAACTGGCAGAGTCAAAGTTCCCAGCTCCTACAAATTGCTTGGAAGTATATCATTTACTGTCTAGAACCAAACACAAGGAAATAAAAAGATACATGGGTCTCATTCTCTTGACCACATAAAAGTTCAATCTTTTTATTATGTCTTGCTTAATACTTGCCTTTTTAAAAAATAATTATTTTACTTAGGGGTCCAACAGGTGGCGTGGTAGTTAAGGAACTGGACACTCCCCACACGGCCAACCACGGTTCGAGTCCCAGACTTAGTGGTTTGCTTTCTTACTTTTTCACTCTCTCTCTCTCTCTCTGGTCAAATTAAAATAAGTGAATAAGTAAAATTAAATAAATAATTCTTTTTTAAAACAAGCAAGCCACCAGGTCGAGGACTCAAACCAGGGTCAGCCATGTGGGAGTCCACCACCCTTAACCACTATGCCACCCGCTGGCCCCAACACTCGCCTTTTATAAGGCATTAAGAAAAAAAAAAAAAAAACGGGGCCAGTAGGTAGTGTGGTGGTAAAGGGTACTATACTCTCACATGGCTGACCACAGTTCGATCCGGGACCTGGCAGCTTACTTTCTCACTTTCCCTCTCTCACTCATACACTCTCTCTTTCTCTTACTCTGTTCCTCTCTGGTCAAGTTAAAATGAATAAATAAAGATTAAAAAAAAAAATCAAGAAACCCAATAGTTATGCAAGATGTTCCAGCACCTTACGCCTCTAATTAAAAAAAAAAAAAAAAATTCCAGATAATCAGCTTCATTAAATGAGAAGGAACAGACTGAACCAGCATAATCTGCTTAGGTTTCACACTACCCACTTCAGTATAGACCCCCTGTCCCACTTACCAACCAGGGCAGAAAGGGTGAACAAGTTCATGTCTTCCACCTTCAAGTCCACCTTCCACAGTAACGTCACAGATTCCCCAAATGAGGATTCCCTAGAGACAGCTGATTTCCCAAACTGTGGACCCATCAGGGATAAGATACGAGACAGACATTCGGCACAGGTCTCTGATGCTTCTACCTGAAGTCCTCGGATGGTACAATCAAGAAATAGCGTATCTGACTGGGTGCTGGACAGGCCCAGAGGCTGGTTATAGCTACCCTAGAAAAAAAGCAGAGGATCCCATCAGAAGTGTGCAAATGCACAGTTTTTTAACACCCTGATGTGCTGCCTGCTGCCAATAAGATGCTCAATGCTCTGAAGCATGACAGGAGAAGGAAGCTATGTGGGCCCCTATTCACCAAAGCTCCTACCTACCTGAAGTGTGAAGGAGTCCAGGACAAGTGCCTCACCCCAAACATGCATATTGGGTGGGTGTGGTGCTCGCTGAATGTGAGAGTCACTGCCCACACGCCAGCAGAGGTGGTCCACAGTTAGGACGCCTCGCTGATGGATACTCTGTGGCCTGAGGTGCTGATAATCTAAACAAAGGTGGGAAAGAGGGGTTTTAATGGAGACACTGGCTATCAACTGGGCCTACCTCCACAAATGGACAGATGCTTATTCCTTTTCCATTCCAGAGTCTTACCCAGAGAGATGGAATTGAATCCCAAGGCGAAAGGTGGTGTATTTCCAAGCTGAACGGAAATGTTGACATTGGAGATGGAAGTGCTAAAGATGATGGGAGC
This sequence comes from Tupaia belangeri chinensis, assembly GCF_000334495.1. Lineage (NCBI taxonomy): Eukaryota > Metazoa > Chordata > Mammalia > Scandentia > Tupaiidae > Tupaia > Tupaia belangeri. The sequence goes on from NW_006203772.1 coordinate 351,226, forward strand.
CAGGATTTGGGGGAATGTTCTGCACAAAGACAAGACATCATTGTTTGATTAGAAAATAAGTATAGCTTCCTACCACAGAACAGATTCTTGAGGCTCTCAAAATCAGGGTGAAATTTAGAGTTTTGTTGTGATTCTTAGGCTAGATTCTTTTTTTTTTTGAGAGATTTTCGCTATAGGGCACGTGCACTCGCCAGACAGACAGAGACATAGAGACAAAAAGTGAGAAATCACCCCCCAGGGGGGATGGTCACGCCGCAATCCCTTCTCCTCCATTCTCCTCTTGGGATCTTGGACACGCACGCACATGCGCCCGGTGTGAGTTTTAAGCCACCGGGTCTGGGACGCGAACCGCAGTCAACTACGTGGGAGTCCAGCGACACAGCCATTATGCTAACTGCTGGTTCCCTCTTAGGCTAGATTCTTACAATCAGAAAGGAAAAGGCTGCACTTACAGCTTGCTGCTACCTCAATGGTAATCCTTAGGAACCCCAGAAAGATATTAGGTGGAATTATATAAAACTGCCAGTTTCACAGGTCAACGTAGTGAATATCTGCATTATATGATTCAACCTGATATAACTAAGAAGCATCACTTCCAACCCATTAACCTTAAATTCTCAATGCAACCACTACACAGAGACAAATGGCACTGCAGACATGACGGTGCCTGCCATCTTTCAATTCAAGGTGGACATTATTTATCATTTAGATTAAGTTTAACAAATTATTTATGTTGTATAAGGCACTGTGCTGGGCACTAGGCACACAAACAAAGAGGACATCATCCTCTCATCAAGAAATCTAGTCTAATGAGGAAGATACGTAAAAACGGAATTGCTATAGAGATTAAGATTTAGAGAAATCAGGACCAGCAGTTGGTGTAATGGCTATGTCGCTGGACTCTCACGTACTGGACTGCGGTTCGAGTCCCAGACTCGGCAGCTTAAACTCACACCGGGCGCGTGCATGCATGCTCAAAATCCCAAGAGGAAAATGGAGAAGGGATTGCGGCGTGCCATCCCCCTGGGGGGTGATTTCCTGCTTTCTATCTCTCTGTCACTCTCTGTCTTTCTGACAAGCGCACGTGCCCTATAAGAAAAAAACCTCTCCAAAAAAAAGAAAAAAAAAAAAAAAAAAGAATCACATTATGCAGTTAGTGTAATGGCTATATTGCTGGACTCACATGTACCCAACCACAGTTCGAGTCCTGGACCCAGCGGCTTAATCTCACGCCAGGCGTGTGTATGTGTGTGTGTGTGCCCAAGATCCTGAGAGGAGAATGGAGGAGAAGGAACTGCTGTGTGACCATCCCCCGGGGGGTGATTTCTCACTTTCTGTCTCTCTGGTGAGCACATGCACCCTGTAGCAAAAACCTCTGGGAGAAAAAAAAAATCACATACATAATCCCTAAGCTGGTAAGCAAGAACATAAACATGAACCGAAAATTACATGCATTATAACATGTCAATGCCACTTTCTTGTAAGTTTTGAATGAAGTTTCAATTTTGTAAATACACCCCTTACATAAAATTTAACCTACCTTGCGTCAGGCAATAAAAATACATATATATTAGGGATAATCAAATAAATATTTAATTCAAGATGCTACTTCAAGTCAGAAAAATCCTAAAGCATCAACCTAAAAAGATAGTGACTGAAAAAGATTAAACTGACCTTTTTCTCCTTTGCTTAAGAACAGGTGAACTTGGCCCCTGGGTCTCCAACGCTAGCATGTGCAGCCAGTGAGAGAATTCCTGGTGCCGGTAATGAATGATACAAGTATTCAGAACCAGGGAGGCCGAGAGGTCAATGGTAGTGACCTGGAATCAAGAATAGCAGGGACCAGCAGTTAGCATAATGGCTATGTTGCTGGACTCCTACGTAGTCAACCGTGGTTCAAGTCCCGGACCCGGTGTCTTAAACTCACGCTGGGCGCATGTGCGTGTGTGCCCAAGATCCCGAGAGGAGAATGGAGGAGAAGGGATTGCAGTGTGGCCATCCCCACTGGGGGTGATTTCTCGCTTTCTGTCTGTCTCTCTGTCTTTCTAAGCACATGCGCCCTATAGCAGAAACCTCCCCCCGCCAAAAAAAAAAAAAAAAAAATGAATAGCAGAAGGGTGGGCTTGGGGGGCTTGGGTTTTATATCATAAACTCATAATGTAATGTAATGATGTAGACACCAAAGAAAGGAACAGTTCTTGGTACTGCTGTTATCCCACCTGCACACTAGCCTTGAGGGAGTTGAGACAGATGATGCGCTGGCGACTCTGTGAAAGCAGCAGCCCATCTGTAAGAGGCCAGAGGACAGATCAGAAGAGAGCACTGGGAGAGCCAGAGGTAAAACTAGAAGAGGCACAGCAGCAGGCAGGAGTTGAACTGCCACCAATACTTCCCCAGTTACACTGAAATTAAGAAGTCCATATGGGGCATCTGCAAAGGGAGCATCTAGTCCTGCTGGTCTCTCTCACTATCACTATCCCCCCCATGAACCTTCAAGCAGAAGTTCAGTGTTCATCTGTGCCATATCGGAATTTGCAGTGAAGTTTCGAAGGGGCAATTGATCCTCATCACGGTGGTACAGGAAATGCAGTAGCTTCAGCGTCCAAGTCAGATGCCTAGTCCAGAAACAGATTCTGGCTCAGAGAGACATGAAATGCCACTCCGATTTCCTCTCTCCCAAGGTCAGCACAGCAACTAGGCTGGTTTGTAGAGATCCCAGCATACAGCTGCCTTTGTCACTCCCCACTCTTCTTTTTCAGGAGAGACCTCACCTCTTTTGACTATTCATGGACAACACCACGCTTGTATTCTCTATCTTCACCTTGACCTGGTCAGGCAGCTTCTGGAGGAGATGTAGGCCAGGCAGAATTGGCTCAGCCAAGTTCTCTGTCACCTCTGAAAACATGAATGAGCCCTCAATCTTTAATATGCTCTATTCTCCCCCTTTGAGCAAATCCCCTCCTACACAAACTAGGCTAAGCAAATATACTTCCTTCTCCAGACTCTAAAACCACAAATGGTATGAGAAGCAGATTGGTATGACATTAAGAATAAGGACTTTAGGGAACCAGCAGTTAGCATAATGGCTATGTCGCTGGACTCCCACGTAGTTGACCGCGGTTCGTGTCCCAGACCCGGTGGCTTAAAAACTCACGCCGGGCGTGTGTGCATGCGTGCCCAAGATCCCGAGAGAAGAATGGAGGAGAAGGGATTGCGGCGTGACCATCCCCCCTGGGGGGTGATTTCTCGCTTTCTGTCTCTATCTGGCGAGCGCACGTGCCCTACAGTGAAAATCTCTCCAAAAAAAAAAAAAAAAAGAATAAGGACTTTAGTGGGAACCAGCAGATGGTATAATGGTTACGTCACTGGAATCCCACATAGTCAACTTTGGTTCGAGTCTTGGACCCAGTGACCTTAACTCACACCAGGCATTTGTTCGTGTGTGTCCAAGATCTCAAGAGGAGAATGGAAGAGAAGGTATTACAGCATGGCCATTCCCTCTAGGAGGTGAGTTCCTGCTTTCTGTCTGTTACTGCACTGCCTCTCCAGCAAGCGCACAGCCCTATAGAAAAAAATCTCTTAAAAAAATAAATAATGGGCCAGCAGGTGGCATGGTGGTTAAGGGTGCTGGACTCCCATGTGGCCAAACACGGTGTGAGTCACAGACCTGGTAGCTTGCTTTCTCACTTTCTCTGCCACTTTCTCTTTCACTCTGTCTCTCTCTGGTCAAATTAAAATAAATAAATAAAGTTAGATAAAAATATTGAAAAAGAAAGAATATGGACTTTAGGACAAAATAATTCAAACCCCATTTTTACTGCTGACTAACTGTATGATCTTAATCAAATTACCTAGCAAACCTTCCTAGGCTTCCATTTCCTTATCTGTGAACTGGTAAGGATTCAATGAGGGAACACAGATAAAATACACAGTACAGGTCTAATGGATAATAGTTCTTTCATTTAGCATACTCAAATGCCCTACTTACTCTAATATCCTCAGGATCAAAGACCATGGTGACTAATTACATCTAAATGAATAGTGAGAACACTGTTTTTTTTTCTACTTCCAAAATAATACTGGCAAATCAGGCAAACAAGAGGCTCAATGAATTGAGCTTTACCTGAAGAGGGCACAGGCTTGGATGCCAAACCTGGGCCTTGGCATAGCAGCTGACTATGGAAGAGGCCCTCGTGCAGTTCAGCGTGGAGTGTCCACATACCCATAGTGACAGCCTTCAGATGCCGACTGCAGATGCCCACCTTCAGACACAGGTCCAGGGCCAGCGAGAGCTCTACCAGGCAGGTGTCCTCCTGTAGGGGAACATGAGCCTCTGAAGTATGTATACAGAATTCTGGGAGTTTTAGGTGAAAATGCAGTGGTCTGAACACTGGCTATTGCCCTGAGGTAACCCCACAAAGAACAGATTCAAAATGTAACCATTACTCAGATGGTGTAATGGTTACGTCACTGGACTCCCATGTAGTTGACCACGGTTCAAGTCCCAGGTCCAGTGGTTTAAAGTCATGCCAGGTGTGTGTGTGTGTGTGTGTGTGTGTGTGTGCCCAAGATCCCAAAAGGAGAATGTAGGAAAAGGGACTGCGGTGTGGCCATCCCCTTAGGGGTGATTTCTTGCTTTCTGTCTCCCTGTCTCTGGTGAGCACATGCACTATATAGCAAAAATCTCTCTTAAAAAAAAAAAAAAAAAAGAATGTAAACCCTAAACTTCTTCAGACCTAATGCCCAGGAGGAAATGGGTATATGAATGGCCGTAGCAGACTCACCAGCTGACCACTCTTTAAAATTTTGCTGTTGATCTTACATAAGCTCACCTCACAGATTAGCCTGGGAAAGAAAATATATTAAAAGTACTTAGCTCCCTTCTTCAATATTTCCTTCCAGTCAAGCTTTGTTGACTAGAAGAGATAAGGCAAGCAGAAATGTCTAATCTTAGCCTCTCTTTGCATTACACAAAATAAGAACACATTGATAAGAAAGCCCTGATATCCCTTTACACCAAAGCAACTTTAAGATAAGAATGGGAAAACGAGACCCTCTCCTACCCAGTGCTTACCCTGTCCCATCACTATCCAGAAGAAATGTGCTTCTACTGATCTGAATGTGCCATAAGGACTCAGAGGTAGCCACCTTGAGAACCATGATGTTGATAGCATCTACATGAATGGAGAATAGCTGGAAGGAAGAAGCAAGAATGAACAATAAATAATATCAAAGGGGGCCAGCAGGTGGCATGGTGGTTAAAGGTGCTAGATTCCCACATGGCCAACAGCAGGGCAGTCTGAATCCCAGACCTGACAGCTTGCTTTCTCACTTTCCCTTTCTCTCTCTGTTTCTGACTGATCAAATTAAGAATAATATCAACAAATGGGATAAATAAATAATTCTTTTTAAAAAATGTAGAAAGGGGCCAGCAGGTAGTGGGGTGGTTAAGGGCGCTGGACTCCCACATGGCCGACCATGGTTCAAGTCCCGGACCTGGCGGCTTGCTTTCTCACTGTCCTTCTCTTTCTCTCTTTCTAACTCTGTCCCTCTCTGGTCAAATTAAAATAAATAATAAATAAAGTTAAATAAAATAATAATTTTTTTTTTTAATGTAGAAAAACCCACCCATAGCTCCAAAGCCAACCAACCCTAGATGGTACACAGTATGGCATAGAAGTAGTCTCACTTGGCAGAAGATCTTCAGTAAAGATGGGCTGAAGGACAGCGCCTTTTGATCCACCCCAGTTCTCTGAGAGAATGGGGCAGACAGGCCAGAAACTTCCTGCAGGTCTATTCTGATTCGCACTTCTCCAAAGCACAATGCCACATAATGTCTGCCCAGAAAAGAAACTTCACTGTCACTCGGTCCATCCCTCCCATAACAGTCTTTGCCCCTCCCTCATTCATTTTACCACCTTACTCAAATCACAGCGTATAGTCTCATAAGTTATCAGTATTTTTATCACAAGATAATAGCACTCAGACTAGACTTCAGCAAGAACCCACCTCCCTTTTGGACTATGAGGCCTCTGCAGAATAATTTCGTTCTGTAAGCCTAATTCCCAAATATTCCCCAAGGGGAGAAGGTAAGATATAGGGTACTTACGGCAAATCATGGCTAAGGAGTTTGCTGGAAATCCACACGTTATCAATTTCCTGAAATAGTGTAAAAGAAAGTTTTGTACCATAGATGCTAAGTAAGTAATGACTAGCTTGATAGGTCAGGAAAGGTTTTAGATTATAAGAAAAGAAAGTGCTATAGGTCCTTCCACTCAATATGTCCCATTCCATTTCACTGGCTTCTCTGCTCAGCGCTCAGGATCTTATCCTCACAAAGACATTACTTAAATTTGTTTAGTATTTCTTTCATAAGTTTGTTGCTCTGCTTTCTCTCTTAAATCGAAACAGTAAGTTCTTTTATTTCCTGTTATCTTTCCTCTGTGCTTTACTTCTGTATCTTTTTTATGTGCTCAGGAAACTCTGTGCCCAGTTAACATTCCTAACTGAACAACTTACACCAACCAATCTCAGTGTTCCATACCTAGCTGTAAGGTCATCTTGCCAAAGAAAGGGCAAGGCTCGGGTTAACTAGAAAAGCCACCAAAGGGTTTTTTGTTTTGTTTTGTTTTTAATAGAAAACTTAAAAGTTGCAGTTCAGCTGGACCAATGCCATAAACATACTCAGGGAGTTCCCCAGAACTCACCACTGTTTGCTGGTGCTGCTGAAACTTAAGACTGATATTCTGGATCCAAAAGAAGCGGAAGGAGCCAATCTTTAGCTCTGCCTGCAACTTTCGCTGACACCACTTGGTGGCCAACCGGACCACAAGCCACCTGCAGGAAAATTACCGTGAGTTCATGGGACCCTCTCTCAATTACAGTTTCCAACACCCCTTGCTGGCTCTAGAAGGCCTTGCTAAGGGTCATGTTCTGAAGCGGAATCTTCTGAGCAACTCTCCTGTCTCCAGGACTCCTCTACTGAATATACTCGGCCACACGGATCAGGACCCTAGCCCCTGAATGACCCTCATCCAGATGAAATAGGAGATTAAACGCTACCCTCTAAACGGAACACAGAAGACAATCGTTAGGAACCCCAAAGACAGAAGACGCCTAACAGGATTGGAAGTGGAAGTCGCCCAGTCAGACGTGTCAGATAAGCCATCACACCCTTCCCCGAGGGTTTGTCTCCACCCCCATCCTCCAGACAGGTGTCCGAGGAGGCACTGCGGGGTCATGACAGGCGCGGCCAGCTCAGGCGTCGCTCTACCCTGGACGGTCAGATCGTCTGTCCCTACTCCCCAGAGAGAGGCTGCAGGTGCCCTTAGCACTCGCTGAAGGGAACATCCAGGGCCGTGCGAAGAGGGAAAGGGAGACCAGGCCCCTCGTCGCACACACATATCCAGTTCCCGGCCTCAGCCTTTTCTCGGGCCTCACACGCTCCCTCAGCGCCGGCCGCGCTCAGCTCGTCCCTGACATCTCGGGCCCCGGCCCCCGCGCGACCCCTCGGCTCGTCGCGTGCCCCTCCTCCGTCCCTGCCTCTGTCCAGCGTGCGCCCCCTCCCCAGAGTCTCTTCCTCCTCTCCCCTCGGCCTCCCAGGCTGTAGCCGGAAGGCCTCACCGGCCTAGAAAGAGGGCGCTA
>NW_006203772.1:359170-361859 GCF_000334495.1 Tupaia belangeri chinensis
GCGGTGGCCCACGGGGATTAGGGGGAGTTCTCAGGGGAGTTTTTTTTTCTTTTTTTTAGAGAGGTTTTCGCTATAGGACGCGTGCGCTGGCCAGAAAAACTGACAGAAGGCAAGAAATTGCCCCCCACGGAAGGGATGGCCACGCCGCAATGCCTTCATTCTCCTCTCGGGATCTTGGGCACTCACGCACATGGAGACATAAGGCGAGAAATCGCTCCCCATGGGGGGGTTGGGGGGCGGGAGAAGGAATGGCCACGCCGTAACCCCCCATTCTCTTCCGTTCTCCTCTCGTGATCTTGGACTTGAACCGCGGCCAACTACATGGGAGTCCACAGACATAGCCACTGCTGGTCCCATATGGGGAGTTCTTTCAAAACCTCTTTTCAAAGGCATTTACAATAATCTGCCTGGTCATTTAGGGCCTGGACTAAGGATTCCAGTCACGTCTTATTCTAGGATCCTGTTTGAAAATTACAGGAGGAAACCAAGAGATAATTAAGAGGCCTCAAAAATCCCATCTTGGGGGACTGGCAAGTGGTGTCGTGGTTAAGGCGCTGGACACTCCCACATGGCTGACGATGGTTCGAGTCCCGGACCTGGTGGCTTGCTTTCTCACTTTCCTCTCTCTTTCTGTGTCTCTCTGGTCAAATTAAAATAAATGAATGAATGAATAAATGAAATTGAATAAAGTAATTTTTAAAATAAAAAATCCCATCTTGGGGCTGGCAGGTGTAGTGGTTAAGGGCGCTAGAATCCCACATGGCTGACGATGGTTCGAGTCCCGGACCTGGTGGCTTGCTTTCTCACTTTCCTCTCTCTTTCTGTGTCTCTCTGGTCAAATTGAGATAAATAAATAATTTTTAAAGTTCAGGGCTGGGCAGGACGAACTGCAGCGCCCACCGTGGAGGGGTCGCGGGAGCCCCCACTGGATACTAAATCCAAGGTCACCAACCAGCTCATAGATTTTCAGTGGAAACTGGGGATGGCTGTGAGCTCCGACAGTTGCAGATCTCTTAAATAATCCGTATGTTGCAGAGATGCTAAAACTGGCGGATCATTCAGGGCAAGTAAAGAACAAGTGCTTTGAAATGACAACTCCAGTTTCAGAATTTCCACAGACCACTCAAGGAAATCGCTGCAGTTATTGAAACTGTCAGAAAGTTGGTTGTTTGGTTACGAACTTGCTGTCATCATTCTTAACACAGACTTCACTTTCTGCAGTAATATTGCATAAGGATCAAAGGATATTTATTGAATGAAATTACAATGGTTTTTCAGTTTTTTGAAGTAAGTCAAACAAGCTGGAATCAGTGATGATTGTACAACCTTGTGAAGGTGCTATACATGACTGAATTGAGTGCTTCAAATGGTGTGCTTTGTGTTCTGTGAATTACATCTTAATAAAAAAGTCAGAGGAACAGAAGAATATAAAAAAATCAAAGGAACAGAAAAATCAAAAGAACAGAAGGCAACACGAGTTTATGTATTAGAACAATAGTTTTAAAGTGTATTAGTATTGGAAGCATTTCATGGAAAAAAGTCTCACATGGAGTCAAATATATGTAAGATATATGTACTGATCCTTTGCGGATCCTAAGCATGAGTAGATTTTCACACCATTATGTGAGATGTGCCTCCTTCAAACCTTGTTACAACATTGGCACTGTACCTGTCTGATGTAAAAATAAATAAATAAATAATCATATATAGAAATTAGAAAATTTGTTATTTGGTTGGCATCACCTTACTAATTTAGTCTTGTAACTATCCCTTATAAAGGCAAGAGTAAGCTTTCTTTTCTCAAAAAAAAAAAAAAAAAAAAGTTCACTTAAGTACTAATAATCCTTTTTAAGAAATCCCATCGTGGGGACCAGCAGGTGGCATGATGGTTAAGGCGCTGGACACTCCCACATGGCCTACCAGGGTTTGAGTCCTGAACCTGGTGGCTTGCTTTCTCACTTCCTCTCTCTCACTCTCACCCTCTGTCTCTCTCTGGTCAAATTAAAAAATAAGTGAATGAATAAATAAAATACAATAAATAATTATAAAAAAAATGAAATCCCATCTTATTTCATCCACAAGGGAAACCCATGAGTTTTGTATTCACTTACTGTTAAATATTGTGTTAGTCAACTAATATGTGTTGACCTATTGTGTCATTGGCTAAGTTTTAACTATCTAATGGAGGTTTTGCATTCAGTAACATTGAAGTATTTTTTAAGTGTATATAACGCAAACTGGGGGACCACCAGGTAGCATGGTGGTTAAGGTGCTATACACTCCCACATGGCTGACCAGGTTTAAGTCCTGGACCTGGTGGCTTGCTTTCTCACTTTTCCTCTCTCTGATCAAATCAAAATGAATGAATGAATAAATAGTTAAGTAAAATAATTTTTTAAAAAAATAACACGAACTAGACCTGTAGAAGAGAAATTTGCAGATGCAATGGATATCGTTCTTACCCTCCATAGTTTATCTGGAAAATAAACACAATCACATGAAATAAAGAATTCAGAGTCGGGAACCAGCAGTTAGCGTAATGACTATGTCGCTGGACTCCTACGTAGTCAACCGCGGTTCGCATCCTGGACCCGGTGGCTTAAAACTCACGCCGGGTGCGTGTGTGCCCAAGATCCCAAAAGGAGAATGGAGAAGGGACTGCAGCGGGACCATCCCCCCTGGGGGGGGG
>NW_006203772.1:361894-373396 GCF_000334495.1 Tupaia belangeri chinensis
GGGGCGCCCTACCCTATGAGTGGAAAAAAAAAAAAAAAAAAAAAAAAACCTCTCCAAAAAATAAAAGAATTCAGTCAATTCTGGTCAGCTGCAGCCTTCTATCAGGGTGCCAAAGCTCACTGAAAAACTTTCCAAGTCAAAGAGGGGTGCCTTTCAACACTTCCTGCTCTTCTTTAAAATTATTTAACTTTACTTATTTTTTAATTCGACCAGAGGGACAGAGCAAGAGAGAGAAAGTGAGGAAGCAGGCCTTCAGGTCCAGGACTTATACCGCAGTGGGCCATGTGGGTGTCCAACGCCCTTAACCACCAAGCCACCTACAGCCCCTACCACCTTTTTTAAGAAAGATTTTTGCTATAGGGCATGCGTGCTTGCTGGAGAGACAGACAGAAAGTGAGAAATCACCTCTCAGAGGGGATGGCCAGCCGCAATCCCTTCTCCTCAGTCTCTTCTCGTGAATTTGGGCACACGCACACATGCACCCTGTGTGTTTTTGTTCTGTTTTGAGAGGTTTTTGCTATAGGGTTCGTGTACTCATGAGAAAGACAGAGAGAGAAAGCGAGAATTTACCCCCCAGAGGGGATGGCCACGTTCCAATCCCTTCTCCATTCTCCTCTCGGGATCTTGGGCACGCATGCACACATGCCTGGCGTGAGTTTAATCACCGAGTCTAGGACTCAAACTGCAGTCGACTACATGGGAGTCCAGCGACATAGCCATTACGCCAACTATTGATCCCCCCCCAAGTTGTTGGGCCTTTTTTTTTTTTTTTTGAGAGGTTTTTGCTATAGGGCACATGTACTTGCCAGAAAGAGAAGAGACAGAAAGTGAGAAATCACCCCCCCAGGGGGGGATGGCCACACCCTAATCCCTTCTCCTCCATTCTCCTCTAGGGATCTTGGGTACACATGCGTCCTGTGTAAGCTTAGGCCACCGGGTCCAGGACTTGAACCACTGTCAACTACATGGGTCCAGCAACATAGCCATTATGCCAACTGCTTCATGCCGACCCCCCCTCCCCCGGTGTGTTTTAAACCACCAGGTCTGGTACTTTAACTGTAGTCAAATACGCGGGAGTCCAGCGCCATAACCATGATGTCATCTGCTGGTTCCCACTGCCTACTCTCATCAGACTTATTTCCTTTATTCTGCTAAGATTCTTATGATTTCACTTCTTCTGCCTAGACTGTCACCATCCCCAACAGGGAAACATCTCATTTCCTTAAAATTTTGTAACTTGTGTACTTCTAGAAGAGAGATCTTCAAGGGACCAATGCAACTGGAAGTGGAATAAGGGGGTGCAAGGGTAGAGGCAGAGATAGAGCACAGCTAATTCATGACCTCAGTTTACTAAGACCACAGTCCTTATAAAAGAAACCAAGTCTGGGGCTGGCAGGTGGCATGGCGGTGAAAGTGCAGGACTCCATGTGGCTGACTGTGGTTTAGTCCTGGACTTGGCAGCCTGAAAATTACACCAGGCACATACATGTGCATGCATGTCCAAAATCCCAAGAAAGGAATGGAGAAGGGATTGTGGCATGGCCATCCCCCTTGGGAGGGATGATTTCTCATTTCCCCTTTGTCTCTCTCCCAAGTGCTCACGCCCTATGATAAAAATCTTTTAAAAAGACTAAATCTTGGGACCAACAGATGGCATGATGGTTGCATCGCTGGACTTCCATGTAGTCGATTGTAGTTTGAGTCCTGGACCCGGCAGCTTAAAAACTCATGCCAGGCATGTGTGCATGCTTGCTCAAAATCCAAAGAGGAGAATGAAGGGATTGCGGTGTGGCCATCCCCCCTGGGGGGTGATTTCTCGCTTTTGTCTACCCTCCCCCCCACCCCGGGAGCACACACACCCTATAGCAAAAATCTCTGTTAAAAAAGGCAGAATTGGGACCAGCAGTTAGCATAATGGCTATGTCGCTGGACTCCCACGTAGTCGACCGCGGTTCAAGTCCCGGACCCGGTGGCTTAAACTCACGGTGGGCGTGTGTGCGTGCGTGCCCAAGATCCCGAGAGGAGAATAGAGGAGAAGGGATCACAGCGTGGCCATCCCCCCGGGGGGTGATTTCTCGCTTTCTGTCTCTCTGTCTCTGTCTGGCAAGCGCACGCACCCTATAGCAAAAAATCCTCTCAAAGGGCCCATCAGGTAACATGGTAGTTAAGGGTACTGGACTCTCACGTGGTCAACCATAGTTCAAGTCCCAGACCAGGTGGCTTGCTTTCTCACTCCCTGCCACTCTCGCTTGTTCTTTCCCTTTCTGGTCAAATTAAAATAAGTAAATTAAATTAAAATTATTATTTTAAAAAATTAAAGACCAGTCTTTTTCTTTTAGAATTATTATTATTTTCTAATTTGCTATAGAACACATGCTTTCACCAGAGAGAGAAAGAGAAATCAAGCCACCAGGTCTGCGACTCAAACCATAGGCAAGCATGTGGGAATCTTGTCCCTTAACCATTGTGGCACCTGCTGGCCCTACGATAGTCTTTTAATGTCTTTAGCCATGTCTGGCACAAATTTAGTATCAAAATATTCAACAGCTTAAAGCAGATTTTAAAAATGAAAACAAAAAAATCTAAGTTTCTAAAATAAAAAAGCCTGCTGGGTCAACAGGTGGCATGGAGGTTAAGGCAGCTGGATCTCATATGACTGACTGCACAGCTCAAGTCCTGGACCTAGTGGCTTGAAAATCATGCCTGGTGCATGCCCAAAATTCCAAGAGGAGAATGGAGGAGACTGACATGGACATGGCCATCTCCCCTGGGGAGTGATTTCTCGCTCACTTTGTCTCTTTCTCTACCTCTCTCTGTCAGTGCCCCATCGCAAACTGAGGGAAGGGGAGGGTAGACCTTGCTAGTCACTGAAATTCCAGCAGATAGCAACCACTACCATGCTTGAAGAATATAGAAGGAAACTTTCTGGAATTGACTAGTACAGGAAGGATGAAGAAATGAGGTGGGCAGAGGACAAAAGCTTTCTATCCACCTTTTCAGAGAAAAGATACCCCTAAGTTTGTCCAAAAAAGAATTGTTTTCCAAGTGCTGAATCCAATGTCAGTGTAGTAAAACACAACCACAGTAAGGCCAGCCATGGACTAGTGGTTAAGGCAGCTGGATCCTACACAGCCAACTCCATAGTTGAGTCCCTGACTTAGCAGCCTGACAAACATGCTGGGCACATGTGCGTGTATGCCCCGAATCCTGAAGGGTAGGAGAAATGGAGAAGGGATTGTGGTGTGATTATGATCCATGGGGGTGGGGATACTGTCTGCCTTTCTTTCTCTTTGCCTCTCTTATGTGAACATTCTCATCCTCTGGCAAAATAAAAAACAAAAACAAAAAAATTCAACCACAGTGTACTAAAAGAAACATTAGTCTGACAGGGCTGGATTCCTATCCCAAAATTATTTATTAGTTTTAAGAATTCAATTATTCAACTTTTCTGTTCTGCATTGGTTAAACTGTAATACCTATACTGTAATATTTATGTGGATATTAAATACAGTAAAATCTATGGGACCAGCAGTTGGTGTAATGGCTATGTTGCTGGACTCCCACATAGTCGACCGCAGTTTAGAGTCCTGGACCCGGTGGCTTAAACTTACGCCTGGTGAGTGTGCATGCATGCCCAAGATCCCAAGAGAAGAACGGAGAAGGGACTGCAGTGTGACCATCCCCCCTGGGAGGTGATTTCTCGCTTTCTGTCTCTGTCTCTTTTTCTCTTTCTGTCACTCGCACGTGCCCTATAGCAAAAATCTAAGAAAAAAAAAATTTAGGATATGGGGCCTAGCATTTAGCAAACAGTGAATAAATGTTAGTTCTTTTTTCCACCCCACTCCTTCTGTCAATCTGCAATAACTGATTTAGAGTAAAACATTTCATTTGTCACTATTTTTAAACAATTTTTTAAAATTTAATTTTATGTATTTATTTATTTCAATTTGACCAGAGAGGGACAGAGTGAGAGAGAAGAAAAGTTGAGAAAGCAAGCCACCAGGTCCAGGACTCGAACTGTGGTCAACCATGTGGGAGTCTAAAGCCTTAACCACCACGCCACCTGCTGGCCTCTCATTGGCTATTTACCATTGCTGTATTCTTTGAGGGTCCCTAGTTACAATTAGTTAAAAACCTAAAAAAGATGAGGTGCCAGGGACATATGAAAGTAAAGGTCTGGATGCAAATAAGGCTTTTTTTTTTTCTCTAAAGAATTCTTTTATTTACCTGCTTTTTTTAAAAAATTTATTTTAATTTTATGGGGATGGGGGGGAGAAGAGGTGGGGGGAGAGAGAGCAAGAGAGAGAGAAAGCAATTGGCCAGGTCCAGGACTCAAATTGCAATTGGCCATGTGGAAGTCCAGCATCCCTAACCACCACGTCACCTGCTGGCCCCAATGCAAGTAAGGCTCTTTTTTTTTTTTTTTTTTTTTTGTGTTTTTTTTTTTTTTTTTTTTTTTTTTTTTTGGTCTTAGGGCACCTGCACTCATTGCGGGTGCCAGGGAGAGTGCAGGGTGGGGAGGAGAGAGAAAGTGAGAAATCACCCCCCCCTCGAGTTTAAGCCACCGGGTCCGGGACACAAACCATGGTGGACTACACGGGAGTTCAGCAACATAGCCATTAAGCTAACTGCTGGTCCCGCAAGTAAGGCTCTTAAAAGAGGCCCCACTTTGAAGATTAATGGCATCTCGGGAACCAGCAGTTAGCGTAATGGCTATGTCACTGGACTCCCACGTAGTCGACCTCAGTTTGCGTCCCAGACCCGGTGGCTTAACTCATGCCGGGTGCATGTGCGTGCGTGCCCAAGATCCCGAGAGGAGAATGGAGGAGAAGGGACTGCGGCGTGACCATCTCCTCTGGGGGGTGATTTCTCGCTTTCTGTCTCTATGTCTCTCTCTGTCTGCCGAGCGCATGCGTCCTATAGCAAAAACCTCTCAAAAAAAAAAAAAAAAAAGATTAATGGCATCTCAAAAGAATCTCAGGACTATGACTAAGCAGATCATGAAATAACACGCCTGATAAATAACAACACAGTAGCTAATAATAACACTTTTTTTTTTAAATCATTATGGAGAAAGACAACAAGAAAAATAGGAGGAAAGTCCCACACACTAACAATCCATGATACCAAGCGCTCGAGGAGTAATAACTTCCCAGGTAAGAGAGATGTTCCCCTCAGTCTGTAATATCAGTATGAGTAAAATCCATCTGCCCCTTTGTGAGCAAGTCTTCTACTCAGAACTGACCCGGGTCTGGAAGAGTAACTAATTCCAACGTGAAGGGCTGCAGCCTCCAGCAGCCACTGTTCTCTGTTCTTTCTACATCTTCTCCTCAGTGGTGACATGGCCACTGCCCAGGAAACTGGTGGCAAGGACCCCAAAGGGAGAAGCAACAGCAGATGTCTACGAACACTGTGTGGTGAGCGTGGCTCAGATCTAGACTCAGAGCTCTGCATGGTGAGTTTCCGCCTTCAACAGCTCATTAGGCTTCATGAAGATTCCTTCCATGGCTTTCCAGTAGTTGTTCTGGCTTGGTTGAGCCATGCCATGCACCTCTTTTTGCCCACTGATGGGTCGGCCATATTGTTCTCCTGTGACAGACAGCAGTACCTCTGTAGAAGAATGCTTGAACCGTACCTCACCATCTCTCACCCAGTATGGCCCGCTACAGAGCACTGTCCAGTCATCCAGGTAATCGCCTTCACCTTCCTCACCAAAAGCACTTACTTCCTGGAAGACAGGGCAAGGGGTAGCATTAGCATGCTGACACAGCTTGGAAAGGGAAAGGAGGCAATGGGAAGAAAATAAGGTTACACAACAGCAAAAAATGAGAAGTCTTCTACTGTTATATAAAATAACAAACCACAAAACAGACAAAAAGACACAAAGGGCACATAAAAGGAAAAAACATTAGTGATTATAAAATTGCAGTCAAAACATTTATTTTGCAATTAATACTATATTTGCCTTATATTTTCTAATATAGTCTTAAAATACATTATAATTTTTTTTTACTTTCTAACGTTTGATATTTGACCTTATTCTTGCTTTATCCCCTTAAGTAGATTTTAAGTGACTGGGTAAGAAAAATGGGAAGGGGATGGGCCTAGATGCAGGCAGACTTTGCTTAACTCATTCCTTTCCTGTGTTATTCCTTTGAGCCCTCATTTTCTTCTCTATAAAGTGATGACAATGTCAGGGCCAGCAGGTGGCATGCTAGTTAGGGCATTGGACTAACACATGAACAGTAAATATTGAGCAAAGCATGGCAGGTTCTCTATAGTCTTTGTTTTTTTAAAAATAATTACTTTATTTAATTTTGTTTAGTTAGTTAGTTTAAATTTTTGACCAGGGACAGAAAGAGAGAGAAAGTGAGAAAACAAGTCGTCAGGTCTGGGACTCAAACCATGGTTGGTCATGTGGGAGTCCAACGCCTTTAATCACCACGACACCTGCCAGCCCCAGGTTCTCTATATTCTACTTCTCATTTAAATCATATTCCCCTTGGGACCAGCAGGTGGCATGGTGGTTAAGGTGCTAGACACTCTCACATGGCTGACCACGGTTCAAGTCCTGGACCTGGCAGCTTGCTTTCTCATTTTCTCTCTCTCTCTGTCTCTCTCTGATCAAATTAAAATAAATGAATGAATAAATAAAATAAAATAAATAATTATGTTTTTAAAAAATCCTATTCCCCTTAAGGCCAAATATTCAGAGTTTCTATACAAAAGTAATAAAAAAAATACTGATTACTTCAGAAATGTTTAAGTAATCCATTAATTCTTCTGAGAGATTTTTGCTATAGGCATGTACACTTGCTGGAGAGACAAAGAGAGACAGAAAGCAAGAAATCACCCCATGGGAGGGATGGCCACACCATGACCCCTTCTCTTCCATTCTCCTCTCAGGATCATAGGCATGCAAGTACATGCACCCAGTACAAGCTGCCAGGTCCAGGACTTGAACTGTGGTTGACTATGTGGAAGTCCAGCAAAGTAATCATTACTGCTAGTCCATCTGCTAGTCCTCAGAAATGTTTAATTTAAATACACAGTCATAACTATATTATTTCAGTAGATAAAAAGCAATCATATGGAAAAGGTCTGGGAACCAGCAGTTAGCGTAATGGCTATGTCGCTGGACTCGACCGTGGTTCGCGTCCCGGACCCAGTGGCTTAAAACTCACGCTGGGTGCGTGTGTGTGCATGCCCAAGATCCCCAGAGGAGAATGGAGGAGAAGGGATTGCGGCGTGGCCATCCCTCCTGGGGGGTGATTTCTCGCTTTCTGTCTCTATGTCTCTCTCTGTCTGTCTGGCAAGCGCATGCACCCTATAGTAAAAAAACCTCTCCAAAAAAAAAAGAAAAGAAAAGGTCTGAAAAACTAAGGGCAAAAAGAATACAAAATTACAACACTTAAAGAAGGATGATCAGTTAACAATTCTGATATTGTTATACTTGTATACTTGAAACCAAACACGTCAGTGTACTTACTTACACCACTCTGATGACAAATGGTGGGAGCCAGGCATCTCACCATTGATGCAGGAACTGACAAGCACAGGAAGGAGGCCACAATGGTCTACGTGGTGATAAGTTAGAGTTGACAACATTGACATCAGTAAGAAGTCATGTTTAACCTAATACAGGTTGAAATAGTAACTTAATATAGATACGGTCACACGTGAAAATATTTACAGCTGTGTGTACATATGTGGGTCCGCATATACACATCTATTTCTTTGTTCTGTCAGATGAAAGGGCTGAAGAGAGACAATACTCCAGTGGCAGTAAGCTTATGTAGGACCTAGGTCATGGTTCTAATACCTTTCACCAATAAAAAGAAACAGGGCTCCTTGGAGAAATGGCTGATTCTAGCACAGAGGTGAGAAATAAACAAGATGAGCCTAGAGTGTTTTTTAGTGCCAGAAAGTAAGGATGTGTTTTAACACACACACACACACGCATTCTCTCAGATGGATACAAGAGTCAACTAGAAGAATTCTCAATGCCTAAAATTACAACATGAATGAGAAAATTAAGACAGTGGTACTGGATTAAAACTGAAAGTATAGAGGCAGCAGCTGGCATGGTGGTTAAGGCATTGGATCTCACATGGCCAGCTGGTTCAAGTCTTAGATTCAGTAGTTTGTAAAACACACCAGGTTCTTGTGTGTGCATGCCCAAAATCCCAAAAGAATGAAGGAGAAGGGACTGAGGTGTGGCCAGGCCCCCTTGGAGGCGATGTCTCACTTTTTCCCCCTGTCTCTCTCCAGTAAGCACACACCCTATGGTAAAAAATGGGGAGGGAACCCCTCAAAGTATAAAATAAATATAGGTGAGTTGATACTAATATACATAAATAATTGAGAACAGATAAATCCTCTTTATAAAAATCCTAAAAACAATCACGTAGATACTCTACCCTAAAGTAAGAGGAGGTGGGACCAGTATATGGTGTAATGGTTATGTCACTGGACTCCCATATAGTCAACTGCAGTTTGAGTCCCAGACTTGGCAGCTTAAAACTCACGCTGGACACACGTGTTTGCATGCCGAAAATCCAGATAGGAGAATGGAGGAGAAGGAACTGCAGTATGGCCATCCCACTGGGGGATGATTTCTCACTTTCTATCTCTCTGTCGAGCACACAGACTCTATAGCAAAAATCTCTCAGAAAAAAAATAAAGGGAGGATAACTCCCTACCCTTGAAGTATGAGATGCACAAAATGACTTTCAAAGAACACAGTATGGGAAGGGGGAAAATACAATAAAAACTTAACAAATGCTATGTTAGCTAGGTAATAAAGGTCAACACCAACAGTCATAAATCAGGTAGATAGCATGTACTTTTTTTTTTAGAGGTTTTTGCTATAGGGCGCGTGCGCTCGCCAGACAGACAGAGAGAGACAGAGAGATAGAAAGCGAGAAATCACCCCCCAGGGGGGGAGGGCCAAGCCACAATCCTTTCTCTTCCATTCTCCTATCAGGATCTAGGGCATGCACGCAAATGCACCTGGCATGAGTTTAAGCCAATGGACCCAGGACTTGAACCGTGGTTGACTACATGGGAGTCCAGTGACATAGTCATTATGCTAACTGCTGGTCCTTAGCATGTACCTTTGATGTGATACAAATGGCACTTCACCTCTGTGATCTTCCTAAAACCCTTTACACCTAGTCTAATCATGAGAAGAATGTCAGGTAAGTTCCCATGGAGGGGTTTTCTATAATACCCCTGACCAGCACTGTCAAAAGTCATCAAAAGCAAGTCTGAGGGGTTGGCAGATGGTGTGGACTTAAGGCACTGAATTCCCACAAGGCTGACCACAGACCTGGTGGTTCACATTCTCACTCTCTCTTGTCAAATTTTTAAAAATAATAATAATAAATAAAATTGAATATATAGTTCTTATTAAAAATGTTTAAGGTGCTGGCAGGTAGCACAGTGGTTAAGGGTGCTGGACTCCCACATGGCTGACTGCAGTTTGGATCCCAGACCTGGCAGCTTGCTTTCTCATCTTCCCTCTCTCTCTCTCTCACTCTGTCCCTCTCAATCAAATTAAAAATAAATAAATAAAGTTAAAATAATTCTTTTTTATTTATTTTTTATTTTTTTTGCTATAAGGCGCGTGCGCTCGCCAGACAGACAGAGACAGACAGAGAGATAGAAAGCGAGAAATCTCCCCCAGGGGGGAGGGCCATGCCGCAATCCCTTCTCCTCCATTCTCCTCTCGGGATCTTGGGCACGCATGCACACGCTCCTGGCATGAGTTTAAGCCACCGGGTCCAGGACTCGAACCGCGGTCGACTATGTGGGAGTCCAGCGACATAGCCATTTACGCTAACTGCTGGTCCCAATTCTTAAAAAAAAAATTTTTTTTAAATCTGAAAAATTGTTTCAGCCCAAATGGAGCCTAATAAGACATGACAATTAAATGTAGTGTGGTGCCTTAGAATATAAGATGGACATCAGGAAAAAAATAAAGAAACCAGAATAAACGATGTACTTTAGTTGTAAATAACGTATCAACATTGCTTCATTAACTACAACAAATTTACCCTTCTAATGTAATATGATATCAGGAAAAACCCTGCAGGGTGGGAGGTAGGAGAGAAAAAGTCACTAAGAAATCCATATGCCCTGATGGCTCAAGGCTTGAAAAAGTGGCATAATACCTAATTCATTTTCCTAATGTGGTTAGTTAGAATCATTAAAAATAGTAATAATCTGGGGTCAGCAGGTGGTGGTAGTGGTTAAGGTGCTGGACCCCTGCAGAGGTGACAGCAGTTCAAGTCCCAGACCCAGTGTCTTGAAACTCAAGCTGGGTGCATGTACATGCATGTCCAAAATCCGGAGAAGAGAATAAAGGAGGGATTGTGGTATGGTCATCTCCCGGGGGTGGGGTGGGGTGGGGGTGGTTTCTCGCTTTCTGTCTCTCTGGCGCGCACATATGCCCTATGGCAAAAAATATCTCCAAAAAAATAGTACTAATTTCATTGCAAGTTTGGAAGACAGTGGGCTTATTTATTACTGCATTAGTTAGAATTTATGATATACTGATGTATACCTATTCTGTCTTTATCCCATTTCCTTTCTTTTCTCTTTTTTTTTTTTTAAAGAGATTTTTGGGGACCAGCAGTTAGCGTTAATGGCTATGTCGTAATGGCTATGTAGTCAACCGTGGTTTGAGTCCTGGACCTGGTGGCTTAAACTCATGCTGGGTGCATGTGCGTGCGTGCCTAAGATCCCAAGAGGAGAATGGAGGAGAAGGGATTGCAGCATGGCCCTCCCCACTGGGGGGTGATTTCTCGTTTTCTATCTCTCTGTCTCTCTGGCAAGTGCACACACCCTATGGCAAAAACCTCTCAAAAAGAAAAAGAAAGGGATAAAAAGAGAGCTTTTTGCTATAGGGCACATGCACTTGCTAGAAAGAGAGAGACAGAAAGCAAGAAATCACCCCCCAGAGAGATGGCCAAGCTGCAATCCCTTCTCTATTCTCTTCTTGGGATCTGTGGCATGCATGCACATGCACCCCAGGTGAGTTTAAGCCACCAGGTCCAGGACTTGAACAGTGGTCAACTACATGGGAGTCCAGTGATGTAGCCATTATGCTATCTGCTAGTTCCCTGAGATGTTCTTAAAAGTGCCAGCCAGGGCCAGGATTTGAACTGGGGTTGACCATGTGGGATTTGGCTCTCTTAACCACTGTTTTATAGGACTAGCACTCTGATTGGAACTTTTTCTATTGATTCAAACTTTTAACTAGAATATCAAATAATTTCTCTTCTTAGGAGCTTGGGCACACACGCACAGGTGCTCAGCATGAGTTTTAAGCCGCCGGGTCTGGGACTCAAACCACTGTCGACTATATGGAAGTCCAACTATGTAACCATTACGCCATTCATTTGCTGGTTCCTCCTCCCATTTCTTTTTTTCCTTTTTTTTTTGGAGAGTTTTTTTTTTTTTTTTTCTTTTTATTTTTTATTTTTTTTCTTTGGGGTG
>NW_006203772.1:373426-379731 GCF_000334495.1 Tupaia belangeri chinensis
GAAAGAAAGAAAGATAGAGCTTAAGTTGTATTCTTATTACAATAATTTTTTTTTAAAAAAAGAGTAAGATAATATCTTTCTGGAAGCTTTCATTTGGTAGTCAAGTGAGTTAACACATACAAAACACCTTTTCGTAACTTTTTTCTTAGCTGATTATCAAGATATCGAATGTCTGACCCTATAATTTCTTCCAGATATAAACCATGGTTTAGATATATGGTTTTGTTTTTTTGGTTTTTTGGTTTTTTTGAGAGGTTTTTGCTATAGGGTGCGTGCGCTCACCAGAAAGACGGAGAGATAGAAATTGAGAAATCACCCCCCAGGGGAGATGGCCACGCTGCAATCCTTTCTCCTCCATTCTCCTCTCGGGATCTTTGGCACGCACGCACACGCGCCCGGCTTGAGTTTAAGCCACTGGGTCTGGGAGTCAAATCACGGTCGACTACATGGGAGTTCAGAGACATAGCCAATATCTTAACTGCTGGTCCCCCTCCTCCCATTTCTTGATTTGGTCTATATAAGAAGTCTCCACTTTGACCTCAATTTTCTTCATGCTTAAGACACAGAGCCATTTCTCCAGGTCTGCACAAAAAAGAGCATCTATATCTGGAAAAGAAAGGGTTAAGCTAAGAGAATGGGCCAGCAAGTGGCATGATGAATGAGGTTCTGGACTCCCACATGGCCGACCAAGTTTCAAGTCCCAGATTTAGCATGCTTTCTCTCTTCCTAGTCAAAGAAGATAATAAATAAAATAAATAGTTCTTAAAAAAGAAAGAACCAAGAGATCAAACAAAAGCCAAACTGAATAATGCATAATGATCTTTGGATGCCACCTCACCTGGTTTCCAGAAAGAGGTGAAGTGAAGTGGTGACTATGGAGGTTTCGGCCAGTGTTGACATGTGTCAGCCGGATGGGCTGGCCACATTTGATAGGGGTTCCTCTCTCACACACAGTGGCAGTCTTCCCCCGTATCCTCCAGTAACTGTTGCTGTCATCCACAGAGGTTACACCAGTCACTGACTGCTGTCCGCTACCTGCAGGCAAAAAAAGAAAGGTAAACAAGCTCAGCCTGAGCCTTCTCTTCCTTATGGCCAGTGACGTGCCTTGTGTTGTAAAACAGCTATTGAGGGATGGGGAGGAAATGTTCTGCTTAATAATGTTTTTTTACTATAATATTAAAATAATTATGAGAAATATTATACTAAATGCATTCATGTAGTATTAGTTATCATATGATAAATTATATGAGTATGCCATATTAGAAAATTCCAATTTGCACAAAAGAACACTAGATAAATAAACATGGCTTTTTTGGGGGGGAGAGATTTGTTTTGTCATAGGGTGTGTGTGCACACCGGAGAGACAGATAGGGAAACCAAAAGCAAGAAATCACTCCCCAAGGGAGAGATGACCATACCACCAGCCTTTCTCTTCTACTCTCCTCCTGGAATACTGGGCACACATTCTCATGAGCCCAGCATAAGTGTCAAGTCACCAGTCCGGAACTTGAAGTGTGGTCAGTCACAAGGGAGTCCAGCACCATAACCACTACACCAACTGCTGGTTCCTAAATGTGGCCTTTTTTGAAGCACAGGCAGTGTTTACCTGTATAGACTAACCTGGATAGCCTTTAGAATATGTTAAGTGTCTAATCAAATAATTTTAACGTGGTTATAACATTTTTCAATATTTACATGTACAATAAAAATTTTATAGTTCACAGGGCCAGTAGGTAGTGTGGTGGTTAAGACACTGGACTTACATGTGGCCAACCACAGTTTGAATCTTGGACCGGGCAGCTTGCTTTCTCAGTTTCCCCCTCTCTGGTTAAATCTAAAAAATACTACTAATAATAAATATTTTTTAAAAATTTATAGTTCACAATTAAAATTGGTCTACTTTATGCTATCAACTTTAATTCAAGTGGCCATTATAGCTCCCAAGCTCCTTTGTGAGGCCTATCAATATATATACTTTTTTTTTTTGAGAGGTTTTTGCTATAGGGTGTGTGCGTTCACCAGAAAGACAGAGAGAGACAGAGAGAAAGAAAGAAAGAAATGACCCCTCAGGGGGGATGGCCACGCTGCAATCCCTTCTCCTCCATTTTCTCTTGGGATCTTGGGCAGGCACACACATGCGCCCAGCATGAGTTAAAGCCATGGGGTCCAGGACTCAAATGGCGGTTGACTACATGGGAGTCCAGCGACATAGCCATTACGCCAACTGCTGGTCCCAGAAAAAAAACCATCTGCTTCCCTCTGGTCAAATTAAAAATAAATGAGTGAATAAATAAAAATTAAAATAAATAATTCTTTAAAATATATATATATATACATATATAATGAAAATATGCTTAGAGCATCTAAATCTGGTTAAGCCTGCATTAATTGCTACAAATAAATGGGTTAAAAGATATTGGGTTAAATATGTATTAGGGAGACTCAAAAAGTTCATTTATGGGCTAACAGGTGGCATAGTGGTTAAGGCACTAGATCACATATGGCCAACTGCACAGTTCAAGTCTCAGACCCTGCGACTTGAAAAACATGCTAGGCACATGAGTGTGCATACATGCCCAAAATCCCAAGAGGAGAATAGAGAATACTGTGGCCTGGTCGTCCCCCTGGGGGATGATTTCTCACTTTCCCTCTCTCTATCTATCTTGACAAGCAGCACACATACCCTATGGCAAAAATCTAAAAAAAAATTCACTGAAAAGGCAAAATAAATTGAGTTGCTTTGGGTGCCAAAAAAACTGTTTAACTGATGCCTTTTTTTTCTTTTTATAATACATGCTTTCCAAGAGCTTTTTGAAGATCCCTTTCCTGAACCACAGGCTTAAAAAATCTATTTATTTAATTGTATTCATTATTATTATTATTTTAATTTGCTATAGGGCATATGTGCTCACCAGAGACAGAGAGAAAGCAAGCCACCAGGTTTGGGACTTGGTCAGTCAACTGGGCATTTAGCACCTTAACTATCCTGCCACCCGCTGGCCCCACTACAGCCTTTTCTTAAAAAAGGAAAATATAGGCACCAGCAGTTAGCGTAATGGCTATGTCGCTGGACTCCCACGTAGTCGACCGTGGTTCGCGTCCCGGACCCGGGGGCTTAAAACTCACGCTGGGCGCCTAGGCGCGTGTGCCCAAGATCCCGAGAGGAGAATGGAGAAGAAGGGATTGCAGCGTTGCCATCCCCCCTGGGG
Source organism: Tupaia belangeri chinensis (assembly GCF_000334495.1). Lineage (NCBI taxonomy): Eukaryota > Metazoa > Chordata > Mammalia > Scandentia > Tupaiidae > Tupaia > Tupaia belangeri. The sequence continues at coordinate 376,636 of NW_006203772.1, forward strand.
GGTGATTTCTTGCTTTCTGTCTCTCTTTCTCTGTCTGGTGAGTGCACGCGCCCTATAGCAAAAACCTCTCCAAAAAACAAGAAAAAAAAAAGGGAAAATACATAATAATAATAGACAACTAATGTATACTAGGCACTTACTTTATCATGCACCAATTCAAGTCCACTGCCTGAATTTTCTTACTACATGCATGCATCAAGGTATTCTGAGGTAGGCATTGTTTTATACTGGAGTGCTACAAAGGCTGAGAAGTATGCGCATGGTCACAGGGCTCTAAGAAACAGGCTGGGGATGAGCCTGACCAGCCTGTTGGCAAAACACTCCTTACTGCTCACTAAGTCACATCTCGCATAGCTTGTCTTTCTTCCTCCAGCCTGAGTTGCTGTCAAGTTCTTCCAACCAGGTTATCTTTCATAAACTCCAATAATATTCTCTTTTCTAGGTCTCACTCACTACTCGATTTTTAAAGACACTCCATATTTCCCAGATACTCTTCTTAAATACCTGTTTTTCCCAGCTTTCCTTTTACTTCCGGGTCATGTCTGACCACAGCCTTTTGGTGATACTTCTCTTTTACCATGTAACAGATTATGCCTTGAAACAGTTACCAGGGTGATTGTAACATCTACCAGGCCCTCCCTACTGGCTTCTACCACCCAGCTAATGACATGTTACATGTTTTCTTTAGCAACAGGGTCCTGATACGCAATCTTCCTCTAGCCAGCCCCAAATCACAGGCACTTGCATGTCCAGTGCAAATAGGGAGGTCTCCAGATGTGAACCCAGAACCTAGAACCCTCCCACGTTATCCTTGTGCCACCTCAGACATTCTGAAGAACTTCTTAAATATAACGATTCCAGTTCATCAGGTGGCATGGTGGTTAAAACGCTGGATCTCACATGGCCAACCATGCTGTTGGAATCCTGGATCCACCAGCTTGAAAAACACGCCAGGTTTTTCAAGCACACCCAAAATCCCAAGACGAGAGTGCAGAAGGGACTGCAGCATGGCCATCCCCCCTGGGTGAGAGGATGATTTCTTACTTTGTCTGTCTGTCTCCATCGAGCCCATGCACTACATAGCAAAAAAAATAAAAAAACAAACAAAAAAAAAACGGATTGCTACTGCAAGGCTTCTCTCCATCTCCATTCTGAGTAGATCCAAATTGTGAAACCTGGTCTAGTCTCTCTAATACAGGCAATAAAATCCTAATTTGTAGTGCTGGAAGTCACATGGTTGATGACAGGTTTGGATCCTGACTTGGGGTGACCCTGGAGGAAAGAGATTACAGTGTGACAAGATGCCGTCGAGCGTGCTTCTCCCTCCTCCAAGAAATAAATATGCTTTTTTAAAAAATTATTATTTAATTGTATTTATCATTGTTAATTTTTAAAAATCTGCCATAGAGCATGTGCACTCACCAGAGAGAGGCGGGAAGTGAGAGAGAAAGAGCAAGTGAGCGAAAGCAAGAAAGTAAGCCACCAGGTCCAGGACTTGAACTGCAGTTGGTCATGTGGGAGTCCAGCACCTCAACAACCATGCCACCTGCTGGCCCCAATAAATAAACTTTTAAAAATTTGGGAAACAAGTTTAACGGTTAATGGAGCCAGATCCCACATGGCTGACCACACTGTTCAAACTCTGGCCCCAGCAACTTGAAAACACACCAGGTACATTATGTGTACATGCCCAAAATCTTGACAGAATAGAGAAATGGAGAAGAGATGGCACCCTACTTGTCACTGGGGGGAGCTTTCTCATCCTTCCTGTCTCTGAAAGCACATGTACCCTCCGGCCATGTTTGTGTGTATGTGCATGTGTGTGTTTCTCTGTGTATATATGTTTATCTACATACATATATGTATACATACAAAAATACATGTGTGTATACACATCCACCTGTACATACATATGAAATGTCCTATACACACACACACATAAGAAACAAGATCAATTTAAAAAGTAATAAGCCTGATACATAGTAGTCCCTCAATGAATGGCCGCTAAGATTATCAACACATCCCAATCATGACAACTCAGCTGCTTTCCTAGTCTAACTGGTCAGACAAGTTTTGGGAATCATGAATGACAGACTAGCCCATCTGAGAGAACTCCTTCTCCCAGCAAATAACATCGTCAGTCATCCAAGGCAAAAAAAATCTATCAGTTATCTTAGACGCCTCACATCTATCCGAACTTCTCTCCTTTCTTTTTTGTCATTTTTATAGCTTTGTAACTTACTTCACTGATTCACTACTGCATCTCCTGCATCTAGAATACTAGGCTCATAGTAGGAACTCATTAAACCTATGCTAAATGAATCTACAAACCACTGGTTATATTTTAATATAATTTTAATTTCATATGGTAAAAAAATCAGTTTCCTCTTCAATTCCTGTAACTGCTTTAGTTGAAGTTCTTCACAAGAAGAAGGGTGTAAAAAGATGGGAGCTGAAGAGCGAGTGTCAGGATGCAAAAAGGTTGGAAGAGAAAAGGCTGCAGTCACAGTGAGTTCGTGGGAGTTTAAGACTTCAAAGACAGGGGCCCACAGGTGGCCTGGTGGTTAAGAGTCCTGGATTCCCACATGGCCACCCGCAGTTCATGTCCCTGACCTGGCAGCTTGCTTTCTCACTCCCCTTCCCAACTTTGTCCCTCTCTAATAAGATTAAAAATAAGTAAATAGATAATTCTTAAAAGAAAAAAAAACTTCATAAAGACAACACTTTCTGTAATTGTCTACACGTCTGTCTCTCTGGCACTTAGTAGTGCCAGAACAGAGCAGCTTAAAGCAAGCTTTTGAACTTGAGAAGAAAGATATGGACCAAATCCCGTCTCTTGTCATTCACAAGCTCACTCTTTGCAAAGCTTTAAGTAAGCGACTTAAGTTCTGAGTCGGTTTCCTGATCTGTAAAGTGAGAATAGCAATAGTATCTGTCTCCTAGGAAGGAAAAGCCGAAAAAAGCACATCTGTGACGTTGCTGGCACGCAGCCCTAAGAGCCTAAGAAGGATGCCTAGGACTCGGACCTCAGGACCCTCCCCCGGGCACCCCCAGCCTTCCCGGACCGCATGTCTCGGACTGTCGGCTGGCCCCGCC
>NW_006203772.1:379762-397411 GCF_000334495.1 Tupaia belangeri chinensis
CCCCCCCCGGAGCCAGCGGGCCTGCCAGCACCGGCGCCCGGTCCCCGCAGTACCTGACCCATAGCGCACGTCGTGCGAGTGCAGACGGACGTTGTGGCGAGTGTTGAGGAGCTTCACCACAGAGCCGCAAGTAACGACAGCCAGACTGGACGCTGCCGCCAGCCAGCCGGGACGCTGCCGCCGCGCTCCACAGGCTCCCGAACAGCAGCAGCGGCACCAAAGCCATCCTAACCGGGTCGCGGAGCCCCCCAATCTTCGAAGACTCGGTCCCTCCCCGGAACCGGAAGCTGAAGGAGGAACCACCGAGAGGAACAAGTGAAGTAGCTCTCATCTGATCTTTATGGTTCATTTGGCTAGAGCGGCGTGAGACGCCCGCTGGAAGCTGGTTGCTTCCGATCCCCTCGCTCTGTTCCGGAGGCTCTGTGACAGCTGCCTTCCTGAGCCGCTGGTGCCAGCTTTCGCGCCTCCGGGACGAATCCCTGTCCAGCCGGGCCGAAAAGTGAGCAATGGCCCGCCCACTCCCAGTGACAGGGAGGCGGAAGTGACGAAGCACGTTGACGCAGCAGCGGCGGCGGCGGCGGCAGGGGCGGAGGGGCAGTGCGGTGGGTCCGTACTATACCTTCCCAGCCTCGGTTCGACGACTCCATTTTCCTTGGTGGGGGCCTAGCGCACCGGAGAAGCGGTGAGCTTCGGGCAGGTAAAGTTCGGACTGCAGAGCGTGTTTCTCGCACGGGTCAGGTGGGGAACCGTGCTTCTAGGGCCTGGTCCCGTAAGGGAAGAGGCACTGGGGAGCCGTATGCGGGAAGAAGGGAGGGGCGGCCTTCCCTGCTCTACTGGGGGGAAGGGGAAGGAAAACGGGGTATTTACTCAGAGTCTCCAGGCTTTTCCCTGCACTGTAGCACCCAGAACCCGTGAAATGCGTGGCCTGGTGAATCAACAGGCTTCCTGGGATTCCGTCCTTCTCTCCGCAGCTTCTGAAAACTGGGCCACGCGAAAGAATTGGGAATGGAAGGGACCTGAGGCTTCCGAGCTGGGATCAAGTGATTGAATTGCCTGTTCTGGGGACATGAGTCCTATGAACGATCAGCGGTGCAACCGTCAGGCTAGGGGGCGATGCCAAGTTCCAGCTCATTCCATATTATTGAATACTGCAATTAGAACTTTTTGTAAATGGCTGCATCTTTCATCCGTTTCTAAACATCAGAGGTCTTGTAGAAGTACCTGAAGCCAGTTCTTTCTCCCCAGATTGATTTCCTCAAACATTTGTCAAATGTCTACCATGAACATCAGAATGGATTCAGTCAAAACTTTTATCTTCCAGTTTCTGCCTTTTTGCCTAGGCACTCTCTTGAACCGATTAGAGCAGTTCATTTCCCTGGTTTGGTGCAAGAATTGATACTTGTTTTTCTTTAGAGGAGGCCTGAGCTCCCCAAAGTACTGTCGTGGAATTCCCTGTGCTGTCAGAAGTAGCAAGAGACTATAAAAGTATAAATGTACGCTGCTCTTAATAAACATGGAGTGTGTAAATAGTATTGAATTTGATTTGGGGGGGAAAAAACTTAGTTCTATTGTTGGGACCAGCAGTTAGCATAATGACTATGTCGCTGGACTCTCATGTAGTCGACAGCGGTTCCCGTCCTGGACGGGGTGGCTTAAAACTCACACCCGGCGCCTGTGCGCGTGTGCCCAAGATCCCGAGAGGAGAAGGGAGGAGAAGGGATTGCGGCGTGGCCATCCCCCTGGGGGGTGATTTCTCACTTTCTGTCTCTCTGTCTCTCTCTGTCTGTCGGCACACCCTATAGCAAAAACCTCTCCAAAATAAAAAAAAAAAAAACTTAGTTCTCTTGTTTATCTCAAAATCTCTGATGTTTGGATTATAGAAGCATGGTTGCTCACTTTACAAACTAAAGGTTTTCTTCTTGAGTATCCTTGATACAAGTCTGGCTTTATTCAGTTCATTGATGTGGCTATTAGAGTCAATTAGCATACTATGGTTACTCTTAAAGAGGTTTTAAGCTCACCAAACAATTAATCTCATCAGAAAGCACTGCAGTCTGAAAAGGCTCAGTCATGTTTTACACTTCTTCCGCCAAAGGCCTCCTCATAAGAGAAAAATCTATGTAGTATGGTACCAGTCTGGCTTCTTGTCCAGTATTTCATCAAAATTGCTCCTCAAGGTGGGAACCAGCAGTTAGCGTAATGGCTATGTTGCTGGATTCCCATGTAGTCTAGCACAGTTAGAGAAGGGATTGCGGCGTGACCATCCCCTCTGGGGGGTGATTTCTCGCTTTCTGTCTCTGTCTCTGTCTGTCTGGCGAGCGCATGCACCCTATAGCGAAAACCTCTCAAAAAAAAATTGCTCCTCAAGGTCACTAGTGATTTCTGTGTTACCAAATGCAATAGATATTGTTTTTCATCTTCCTAGATTTCAAGAAGAGTAAACTTAGTTACTCCATTCTTTTTTTTTTTTTTTTTGAGAGATTTTTGCTATAGTGCACGTGTGCTCGCCAGACAGAGAGAGACAGCGACAGAAAGCGAGAAATCACCCCCCAGGGGGCATGGTCACACCGCAATCCCTTTTCCTCCATTCTCCTCTCGGGATCTTGGGCACGCCGGGTCTGGGATGCAAACCGCGTTCGACTACATGGGAGTCCAGCGACATAGCCATTATGCTAACTGCTGATTCCCAGTTACTCCATTCTTGAAATTCTCCTTTGTTGGCTTCATTGACCTTAATTTTCGAATTTCTGCATTTCTCTGGCTGTTCCTTCTCCATCTCCTTTACTAGCCACTTTTGTTGTCTACCTAATGTCTAAATGCTGGATTTCTCTCAGGGTTTAACCCTGAGTCTTTTACACATTTCCATTAGGCAATCCAGCCTTAATTATCATCTGAAAGCCGGCAACTCCCAAGTTTAAATCTCTAGCCCAGTTCTTTGTCTTCTATGTCCCAGATTATACATCACAGTGCCCACTTACTTATCTCCTCTTGGACCTCTTTAGGCATCCCAAAGCTAACTTAAAGAAAATTTTGGTTTTTCCACATCATTCTAAACCTGTACTTTCCTGATTCAGTAGGCGGTACTCCCATCCACATGATTGCTAAAACCAGACCTCAGAGAGTCATCTTTGGTTCCTTTCCCTTACTACCCCCTTCCCTATCTTTTAGCAAGTCTTACCAGTTGTATATCCAAAATGTATATGAAATCTGAACTCTGTTCTCCGTCTCCATGCTAACATCCTATTCCAAACCACTGTCATTTTCTGCCTACAGTATATAATAGTATCCTCAGTTTTTCCTGTTTGACTCAGATCTCCCTTCCGTCCATTTTCTTTCTTTCTTTCTTTCTTTCTTTCTTTATTTTTGAGAGGTGTTTGCTATAGGGTGCGTGCGCTCGCCAGACAGAGCGCGACAGCACAGTAGAAGGCGAGAAATCACCCCCACAGGTGCGGATGGCCATGCCGTCTCCTCCATTCTCCTTTCGGGATCTTGGGCACGCACGCACACGCGCCCGGCATGAGTTTAAGCCATCAGGTCCTGGACTCGAACCGCGGTCAACTACGTGGGAGTCCAGCGACATAGCCATTACGCTAACTGCTGGTCTCTTCTGTCCATTTTCCAGGTAGCAGGATTTTACCAGGTCAGATTTTGTCACTTTTCTGCTTAAAGCTCTCCGGTGGCTTTCCATTACCTTCATGCCCTGCTTGAGTATGTCCCTTCTCCCTCCTGTTCTGCTGTTTTCACCATGCTCTACTTGCTTCGGCCTTAGCACACCATCTGCCATAAAGTTCTTACCCACTTTTCTTTTTTCTTTAATAATTATTTTATTGAGAACCAGCAGTTAGCATAATGGCTATGTCGCTGGATTCCCACGTAGTCGACCGCGGTTCGCGTCCCGGACCAGGTGGCTTAAAACTCATGCTGGGCGCATGTGGGTGCGTTCCCAAGATCCCGAGAGGAGAATGGAGGAGAAGGGATTGCTGCGTGACCATCCCCCCTGAGGGATGATTTCTCGTTTTCTGTTTCTATGTCTCTCTCTGTCTGTCTGGCGAGCGCACACGCCCTATAGCGAAAACCTCTAAAAATAATAATAATAATAATTTTATTTAACTTTATTTTTTAATTTTAATTTTACCAGAGAGAGAGAGAGCACGAAAGTGAGAAAGCAAGTTGCCAGGTCCGGGACTCAAACTATGATTGGACATGTGCGAGTTTGGTGCCCTTAACCAGCATGCTGCTTGCTGGCCCTCTTCCTGACTTTTCTACTGGAACCTCTCCCCTGGCTCTGCATCCCACATCCTGCCCATTCTTGATATCTCAGCCTAACTAAACTCACCCACTCAGAGGTGAGGATGTGTGTTTCCTTTGTAACATTTATGGCAAGGTTTGTTTTTATTTGTGGTTTGTTTCTTGCACCAAATACAAGAACCTTTGGGGTACGGACCTCATCTTGTATAAACCTGGCATGTGGTAGGCACACATTAAGTATTTTGAAATTAGCAAGTACATGAAGTCAGTTCTCTGTTTAAAACCCTGCAGTGGCTTCTCAGCACCTTTAGGATAGAGTTCGAGATTCTTATCTTACTCTATACAAAGAACTTTATGACTGTCTACCAATAATGATGACCCATTCTCCTCCCCCATCAAGTTGGCCCTCTGTTCCTGTCACAGTGCATACTGGGCGTTATATTGGAAGACTCTTTACCACTACTGGGCCCCTCATCAACTCCTAAGAAACCAGCTCTTCTACTTTACTAGCTCTTTTGTGAGGAGGTCTTTGTATAGAGTTAATTTCTTAGAATCAGCTTGGGTTCTCCATTACAAGATCCCATGGTACCCTAATCATCAGTTCTTTAAAGATTTTCTGTGCTTTTAGATTTAGTGTCTTCAAATCAAGGCTCATGGACCTAAATTAGGCCACTATTGGTCATTTACATAACTCTGTATCCTTTTGGGCTTCAATGGCAGATTTGACCCTGTTGAGAAAAATTTTGCCAGCTCTTTTGCTGCAGCAGGAGCTATTCTGTCCCCCAGTATGTGTGATACAAGGCTCAGAAAATAATCCTCCCTCCCTTTGTTGCAGGGATGCTGAATCTGGTTATATATTTCCATTATTTTCTGCTCATCTTTTTTTTTGCTCTTTCTTTTGTCCTCTAAGGAACTCCCAAAAGGAAAAGGATAAATAATATTTTTTAATTACTTACATTAAGAACTATTATTTGGCTGACCCCGTTAAGGGTAGTTAACTGCTGTAGGAATCTGGATCCTACACAGCCAACTGCAGTTTGAATCCTGGCCCCAGCAGGTTGAAGAACTCCCCAAGTGTGTGAGTATAAGTGCCTAAAATCCTGGTGGAATGGAGAAATGGAGGAAAAAAGATTGCAGTGTGACCATGCCCCACTGGGGGTGTTTTCTCTCTTTTTTTCCCCTTTCCCTCTAGCAATGATTTAAAAAAATGAAGTTATTAACACTGATGCTTTCTTGAGACAGCAGGTGGCATGGTGGTTAAGGTGCTGGACTCCCTCATAACTGACCACAGTTTGAGTCCTGAACCTGGTGGCTTGGTTTCTCTCTCTCTCTCTCTCTCTGATTCTCTCTGGTGAGCACATGTGCCCCATAGCAAGTTAAGAAATAATGTTGGGGGGTACCAGCAGTTAGCGTAATGGCTATGTCGCTGGACTCCCACATAGTCGACTGCAGTTTGAGTCCCGGACTCAGTGGCTTAAAACTCACGCTGGGTGCGTGTGCGTGCGTGCCCAAGATCCCGAGAGGAGAATGGAGGAGGAGGGATTGCGGCGTGGCCATCCCCTCGGGGGGTGATTTCTCGCTTTCTGTCTCTCTGTCTCTGTCTAGTGAGCGCACGTGCCCTATAGCGAAAACCTCTCCAAAAAAAAAAAAAAAAGAAATAATGTTGTTGTAGAAAAAGTCAGGATGCATTTTTGCATAGAAAAATCTAGAAAAGAATATGTCAGGATTTTTCTGACAACCCAGTATTATTGGAAGCTGGAAGAAAGGGAATCTTTGTTCTACAGTGACAAAAAACATACCAAAATTTTATCTTAGTAAGATGGCAGAACCTGTAAGTAAATAAAGAACTGGTGTTTAGCTGAAATAATTTCCAAGCAAAGTATTGACGGTGTGGCCTGTCTTATTCTTGTTGATTATACAAAAATTTGAGAGGAGACAGATACTTTGAAAGAAGAATTACTAAGCAAAGAGGAGCCAGGACTTGGTAGAAAATTCTTAGCCTACCCAGACTGCCAAAGATACTGAAATTAAGCTATTCACTGCCAGAAAAAAAAAAAAAAAAAAAACCTGGAAAAAAATTAAATTATGCTTTTTATGGAAAATTAAGACCTTTTTCTGGGACCAGCAGATGGCATAATGTTTATGTCGCTGGACTCCCACATAGTCGATTACAGTTTGAGTCCCAGACCTGGTGACTTAAAACTCATAGTGGGCACATTTGTGTGCATTCCCCAAGTCTCGAGAGGAGAATGGAGTAGAAGGAATTGCAGCATGGCTATCTTCTTTCTTGCTTTCTGTCTGTCTCTGTCTGGCAAGCGCACATGCCCTATAGCAAAAATCTCTCTAAAAAAAAAAAAAAAGAAAGGAAGGAAAGAAAATGAAGGCCTTTTTAAAAATAAAAAATTGCGGGACCAGCAGTTAGCATAATGGCTATGTCGCTGGACTCCCATATAGTCGACCGCGGGTCATGTTAGGAAGGAAAGAAAATGAAGGCCTTTTTAAAAATAAAAAATTGCGGGACCAGCAGTTAGCATAATGGCTATGTCGCTGGACTCCCATATAGTCGACCGCGGTTCATGTCCTGGACCTGGTGGCTTAAAACTCACGCTGGGCGTGTGTGCGTGGATGCCCAAGATCCTGAGAGGAGAATGGAGGAGAAGGGATTGCAGCGTGGCCATCCCCCCTGGGGGGTGATTTCTCGCTTTCTGTCTCTGTCTCTGTCTGTCTGGCGAGCGCACACGCCCTATTACAAAAATCTCTCCAAAAAAAGAAAAAATTTGCTGTGGAGCACATGCAGCTGCTAGAGAGAGATGCAGAGTAAGAGAGAGACAGAGAAAGTGAGAAACCACTCCTCAGGAGTGATGGCCACATGGCAGTCACTTCTTTCTTCTCTCAGCATTTTGGGCACACACATGTGCCCAATATGTTTCTGAAGCTGCTGGGTTCAAGATTTGAACTGTTCAGTTGGCCATGCGGGATCTAGCCACCTTAACCGCTATGCTGCTACCAGCTGACCCTCTGATATTGTTTTCTGTAAATAAGACTTGCATGTTAAAATTTCATATTCCATTTTATATTCAATAAAATTAACTTTTTTTTTTTTTTTTAATTTGACCAGAGAGAGAGAGAGATAGGGAGAGAGGGAAAGTGAGAAAACAAGCCTCCAGGTCCATGATACAAACCATGGTCCGCTGTGCGGCCTGGCACCTTAGCCACCATTGCCACCTGCCAGCTCCAAGCATGTCGATTTTTTATTCTAAATTGGATATTCACTCATAGACACTTTTACAAAAGTCCTAGACCTTTGCTCATAAAGTACAGAATGTAGAATGGTAGTTTAAGCTCCACACCACACTGCAGAGGCTATTTCCCAGACCACCAGGCCCATTCGACATCAGCTTTTGCTCATGTTGTCTTTCTCCAAACTATGTTCTTGACTCTTCTCCAAGTCAGGCATCACCTTTTTCGAGAGATTCCCAAACCCGCTCTTCATGTTGCTCTCATGGTCCTGGTGCGTAATTTAACATGGCATTAATTATGGTTTGTCATAACTTCATTTACGAGTGTTTTGAGATAAACTGTACTCTGCTATGATAGGAAGCCCACTTGACTCATTTTTAAACCCAAGTCCCATCACAGCTTGACCCTTAAAAAAATTAATTAAACTGCAAAGTGGAAGGGATTAACAGACTAGATCTCTTTTCTGTCTAGTCTCTTAATTGCCTCTTACGACTTCTTGTTCAAAGAGAGTGTCTGCAGAGGACCTCCCCTGTGGCAATCTGATCCCAGCTCCATTCCTCTTCCAGAGAATGTCATGGTAACCACCACAGCCTCTCCCTTTGAGCCAGTCTTGTAGTGCAGCTGTGCTTCTGCTGGGAGAAACCTTCTCCCTCCACCTCACTATTCCCTTTCCAAACCTATTTCAGTTGTAAATTTTTTAAAAAGAATTCTTTTATTTAACTTTATGTATTTATGTATCTATTTAATTTGACTGGAGAGGGACAGAGTGAGAGTGAGAGAGAGAGAGACAAAGTGAGAAAGCAAGCCACCAGGTCCAGTACTAGAACCACGGTCAGCCATGTGGGAATCCAGTGCCCTTAACCACCACACCACCTGCCAGCCCCTTCAGCTGCAAACTTTAAGAGCTTAAGTACTGAATACAAAATCCATTCTAATCAGGCTCCCAGATATCATATATTAGTAATAGTTGCATACAAATGTATTAGTGTCTTCGCTCTGCTTGTCAGCCTCAGTCTGCAATGCTGCTACAGCAACCTCGATACGTATCTAGCTCCAGCAAGTTACAGTAAGTCAAGGTTACTTCTGGCACACTTCTTTGAGCTGTATGTCTTGACACAGCTAGATTGGAGGCATTCCCTGGCTACTCTAGCTCAGCTTTATTGCTGACCTAGGCAATGGGAGGCGAGGGGAGGCGGGACACAGCTCTCTTCCCAAGCTGCGGGCAGCGTAGAATATGAGCTGCCCCCAGGACAGAAGAAAGCTGTTATTTTCATCAGTGAGGCTGTCTCTTTCTCTCTGTTAAAGAAGGCTGGGAGATGGGACATCTGGTCTGCAGGAGTTAGCGCTTTATTTGAAGATGTTGAGGCCTTAAAAGAAGACTGAATCCATGGGTCTGATAGCCTAATAATTAAAGCAAGCTATGTGTGGGGGCTGCTGTACCCTAATCTATTTTAATTCTTCAGTCTATGACAAGGGGGGAGCAGTGTCAAAATTAAAATTAGAGCTCCAGATTGAATTGGCAGAAGTTTGTGACATTTGCTTTGTCAGTACTCATACTAAATGACCTTGAGAATACGGCTCTCAGGGCTAAAGACATCAGGCTTCCTATGTCATGGCCCTACAGGGTGTTTATAATGTTTCTCATGCTTTTTAGTCTCAGGATTCCTTTTTGTTGTTAAAAATCACTGAGGACTCCAAAGATATTTTGTTTATATGAGTTATAGCTATCGTTATTTACTAGATTATAAAGTAAGGCATATCTTTAAAATATTCATTAATTCACCTTAAAGTACAAAGGCATAAATAGAGTGTCTTTTAGAGAGAGATTTTTGCTATAGGACGTGCACTTGCCACAGAGACAAAGACAGACAGAAAGTGAGAAATCACCCCCTCCCAGGCAGGGATGGCTATGCCACAGTCCCTTCTCCATTCTCATTTTGGGATCTTGGGCACGCACACTCAACGTAAGTTGCGCCACCAGGTCTAGGACTCGAACCACAGTTGGGGCTACATGGGAGTCCAGCGATGTAACCATTATACCATCCACTGGTCTCACATACATAAAAGTTTTTATGAGAAACAACTATAATCCTTTTTTTTTTTTTTTTTCCTGAGAGGTTTTCGCTATAGGGCGCGTGCGCTCGCCAGACAGACAGAGACAGAAAGTGAGAAATCACCCCCCAGGGGGGATGGTCACGCCGCAATCCCTTTTCCTCCATTCTCCTCTCGGGATCTCGGGCACGCACGCACATGCGCCCGGCGTGAGTTTAAGCCACCAGGTCCGGGATGCGAACTGCGGTCGACTATGTGGGAGTCCAGCGACATAGCCATTACGCTAACTGCTGGTCCCATGAAACAACTATAATTCTTAAAACAAAATTTAGTGGGAAGAATGGCATTGTTTTATTATTATATATGTGTGTATATGTACATACACCTACAAAACCTTTTAATATTGGATTGTCATGACATTTTTTCTGTTTTCATGCAAAAATGCACCTTGACTTTTCTGACAACTCAATAGAATACAATTGGAATTTCATATCCATTCCTATATTTAATCCATCATGTTATCACATATCATTCGACCTCTGTAAAACCACTTAGGCTCATGAGAGAAAGGAGGGGATGACCTCTGGGCCACACTTGGAAACTACTGAGTGCAGTCACTGACTTTGGAGTCAGGCAGACCTTAGCTCACATCCCAGCATTTGTGGTTGCTAGTTGTGTTATCTTGAACGAGTTACTTCATCTCTCTGAGTCTTTTTCTTTTGTTGAGTTGAGAGAGAAGCGTGTTTAACTCAGGACAGTCTAAGAATTAATAGGATATTTGTTAAGCATCTGGCACTTGAGTGAGTGTGCAATGAACATTATTCCCCAGTGTACATTTTTTCTAATGACTTGAGTATTTGAGAGCACCCCGAAGAGACTCATGTTAGTTTTGTGCGTGAGTTGGTTGGCTGGTTTTCTAAATCTCTCCCTGTGCCTGCTCTCTACATCTGCCATAATCATGAGACTTTCACAGCCCTTGTTTTCCTCTCTCTCCTGCTGTTAGACAGTCGGCTCTTGGAGAACAAACAGTCCTGCTTCTCTTCAAATCCCCAATCCTAACAGTTTATGAACGTGGTAGACATTCGGTACAGTTTTTGAAAAGAATGACACCTGAAACCGCAGCCTACAATCAGACATAAGACCAGACTGAAGTTGAACATTGCCCTCCCTTTCCATCAGAATGCAATATGTTTTTTTTATAATTATTTATTTAATTTTATGTATTCATTTATTTTTTCTTAATTTGACCAGAGAAAGGCGCGTGCACACACGCGCGCACACACACGCGCACACACACACACCCCCACACACACAGAAAGTAAGAAAGCAAGCCACCAGGTCCGGGACTTGAACCATGGTCAGCCATGTGGGAGTGTCCAACACCTTAACCACCATGCCTTTGGCTGGTCCCCAGAATACAATACTTTTTGGTTTTTTTGGAGAGGTTTTTGCTATAGGGTCCATGTACTTACCAGAAAGACAGACAGAAAGTGAGCAATCACCCCCCCCCCAGGGGGGTGGCCACACCGCAATCCCTTCTCCATTCTCCTCTCGGGATCTTGGGCACGTACGCACACGCGCCCGGCGTGAGTTTAAGTCACCAGGTCCTAGACTCAAAACACGGTCGACTACATGGGAGTCCAGCGACATAGCCATTACTCCAACCGCTGGTCCCGGATGCAGTACTTTAAAAAAAGAATTATTTGTTCAGTTTTACTTATTATTATTTTATTTGGCCAGAGAGAGAGGGGGAAAGTGAAAAAGTAAGTCTCCAGATCTAAGGAACTTGAGCCATAGTCAACCATGTAGGAGGACAGCGCCTTAACCACCATACCACCTGCTGTCCCAGAGCCCAGTACTTTTTTTTTTTTTTTGGAAATGTTTTTTTCCACAGAGCTCATTCACTCACCAGACAGACAGAGAGAGACAGAGAGACAGAAAGCAAGAAATCCCCCCCTGGGGGGAATGGCCACGCCGCAGTCCCTTCTCCTCCATTCTCCTCTCGGGATCTTGGGCACGCACGCACACGCGACCAGCATGAGTTTTAAGCCACAGGGTCTTCGACGCAAACCGCGGTCGACTACATGGGAGTCCAGCGACATAGCCATTACGCTAACTGCTGGTCCCGAGCCCAGTACTTTTAATGTTTTCTTGAGCTCAGTTAATCTTTTTTCTGAAGAGGTTTTTTTTGCTATAGGGCATGTGCACTCACCAGAAAGACAGAGTTGATCATTCTGCAGGGCACAGTTTGGGCGGGAGGAATGATGCTGAATTCGTAAGCACCCCACTGCAGGGTTCCAGATAGAATCTTGATGTTAGACTTAGGTGATGTATGCTGTTTTAAAGGCTCACTCAAGGCCCAGCAAATTCTGTTATGGCTCATAGAATTCTCCACTGTCATTTCCAGGCTTTGAATGAGTCTGAAAGCAGAACAGAAGAAAAAGTTGAGGTTGATTGGTATAGAATACTGAGGAAAATAGTCCCAGAATTCAAATTCAAACTCACTTAACATTTATTGAAACAGTAGGTTCTTTCCTTTGTGTCATGTAATTTTCTCAGCTGCTCTGTGAGGTATGTAGTACTGTTGCCATTTTTCACGTGAAGAAGCTGAAACACAAACATGATCTCTACTCTTGCTACAGGGAGAGAGTGATAGATAGAAACAGTAAGAGGGAAAGTGAGAAGTCACCCTCCAGGGGGGTGGCCATGCCACAATCCCTTCTCCTGCATTCTCCTCCCAGGATCTTGTGCATGCACACACATGCACCCAGAATAAGTTCCAAGCCATGGTCAGCCGTGTGGGAGTCCAGCGATGTAACCACTATACTAAATGTTGTTCCTTTGGTCTCTACTTTTGAGGCTAGCAATCTTTCCATTTCACTGCATTGCCTTTATTTTGTATACCATAGAAGTCTTTCAGAGTGTTTTGCAGGGAAGATAGATAATGAATAGTAAAGTCATGGGCCAGCCAGTGGTTAAGGTGGCTGGATCCTATGTGGCCAACTGCACAGTACAAGTCCCAGACCCTGCAGCTTAATAAAAACACCGAGCACTTGTCCATATGTGCCCAAAAATCCTGAGGACAATAGGGAAAAGGGATGGCTACGTGGCCATCTCTTGGGAGGTGCTTCCTCTCCCGCCTCCATCCCTTTATCACTATTTGGCAATCACACACACCTTATAGCAAACTTAAAGAATACATATGTATACAGTCATGATTCTAATGTATTGTTTTTTCAACTTTGTTAGAGGGTGTGTGTGCTTGCCAGAGAGACAAAGTGAGAAAACACACACACACACACACACACACACCATGGAGCTACCCTACCCCACTATCCTTTCTCTCCACCATCTCTGACTCATTTCAAGATTTTGGACACACCTGCACACCTGCCCAGCATGTTTTTCAGGCCACTGGCTTTAGGCTCAAACCACACAGTCAGCTGTCAAGATGCTGGAATCCAGTGTCTTAACTACCATGCCACTGACTAGCCCAAAATTCTTGTTTCTAAAGAGGCCCCTTCTCCATCCACATGTGCCTGTTACTCACTAGTGGGCTCAAGCTCATGAAGTATCATTTAACCTATTGAAAAGGGTTTTCCTGATTCTATGTACTGTGTACAAAAGCACTAAAGTTGGCACCTACCGTTTCCCAAATTTCCGACGAGCAAATCATATAATCTCACTTACTTCCAGGTCCAAACCTGTAGTTATCCCTACATTAGTTTCTTGTCTTACCTGCCCATTCCCGCCTCCACGTGGTAAGTGAAGTGAAGTTCTTTGGGGAAGAGAAATGATACGCCTATCACCAGTTCAGTGAAAAGCCCTTTTTAAACGTCTACATGAGTGGAGAGTCCCTGAGAGGAATGGGGAATGGAAGAGGTGGAGCCATCTGATTCTTACTTTCTTATCCCAGAGAGGAAAAGATGGAGTGGGCAGAGTGGTGGCAGGGGGCCAAAAGGCTGATGTGAGAAGGTTTAAGAGCTCTCTAAAATTGTACCTCCTTTTTCTTTTTTTTTTTTTTACCCCCACCTCCCTTTCCTAATCTTCAAGCAGGTTGTGAGAAGGTGCAACAATGTCTGATTTTGTGGAAAGTGAGGCTGAGGAGTCAGAGGAAGAATACAACGATGAAGGCGAGGTGGTGCCCCGAGTCACCAAGAAATTTGTGGAAGAGGAAGATGATGGTGAGGAGGCCCCATCCTCAAGCTTCTCCCCACTATTGCTAAGCTTTGGATAGTTGGATTCTTGCTGATGAAAGGCTCAGTCTGAGCACAGAAGTTCTCACACATGAGGTACCAGCTTGAGAACTTTCAGTCATTCTTCAAAACTACCCACAGAGCATCTGTCTGCTACATGTCAGGCACTGTGCCTAGAACTGGGAGGTTAAAAAAAAGAAAAAACAGATTCAGCTATTGTGGGGTTTAACTTAATGGGAGGGGTGAACAGTAAGCCAGTAAATAAACATATAAGTGATGTTTTCCACATTTAGACCTAGCAGTGTTGGCATTTCTGCTCCATTTCCTGTTTCTCTGGACAGACCCAACCATTAGGATCATCAGCTAAGTATAGCCATGACATGACTTTAAAGGGAAATAAAATGTAAATTTATTCTTGAAAGAATTATGGATGAAAGAAGGAATATAGCTCCTGAGTTTAACTGAGGAAAACAAGGTTATTGGTGGCCGTAAATCCTCTAGTAATGATTTTGAGAAGCCAAAGTACTTAGGGTAATTAGGAAGATCACCTTCCCTAGCAACAGATGGTAAATGTAAAAAAAAGAAACCATCCTGATCCAGCCGGTAGCCTGGTGGTTAAGGTGAATGGATCCCTCATAGCCAACTGTGGTTCAAGTCAGAGATCTGGTGGCTTGAAAAGCATGCCGGGTGCATGTGTGTGCATGCCCAAAATCCTAAGAGGAGGACCAGCAGGTGGCATGGTGGTTAAGGCGCTGGCCTCCCGTAAGGCTGACCGCAGTTTGACTCTCAGGCGTGGAGGCTTGCTTTCTTACTTTATCACACACACACTCACTCTCTCTGGTGAGTGCATGTGCCCTATAGCAAAAATTTTAATAATAATAAAATGTTGGGGTTTTTTTAATCCTGAGAGGAGCAAAGATTGTGACATAACCACCCCCAGGGAGGTGTCCCCCCACCCCAGTCTCCAAAGAGCACATGTTCCCTATAGCAAAGACTAAAAATAAAAGGAAAGAAAGAAATCTCCCTTTACAGATGCGCCTGCTCTAAGTTGATGGTCTCGTTTTGCATCTTTATGTGAGGTAGAAGAGTTAACATGACACCCAGATTATTAGGTTCAGAATAGGTGGAAAATCACAGTTAAGCTGGGAGCCCTGCCCCACTCCCAGCCTGTTCCCAAGGTCCATGCTTCAGACCTACATGTTTTCCAGACGAAGAGGAGGAAGAGGAGAATCTAGATGATCAAGATGAGCAAGGAAACCTGAAAGGCTTTATCAATGATGATGATGATGAAGATGAAGGGGAGGAGGATGAAGGCAGTGATTCTGGTGATTCAGAAGATGATGTTGGCCACAAGAAGAGAAAACGCAGTGAGTAGTCTGTCCTCGTGTCAGACAAGCCTGGGGTGGGAGTTCTAGTGGGGACTGGGGTCTCCCTGTCACCATGGGTAACACTTGATTTTCTTCAGCATCTTTTGACGACCGCTTGGAGGATGATGATTTTGACCTCATTGAGGAGAATCTGGGTGTCAAAGTCAAGCGAGGAGTAAGTAGCATTCTTTGTCTTGGTGAAGGAAAAAGCCCTTAAAATGCAGTGGCTTCCAGGAGGGAGGAAGCAAATCCAGGAGAATGTTGGGAACATTAAGGGCAAAAAAGGTGCTCAGTGTTAACTGCCAACATGTGCTTTCCTGTGTCCCTTGGTGGGCATAATTGTGGTGGGAGATGGCAGTGAGACTGGCAGACAGACAAACATCCTTATGCCACACCCTTCAGACTTATAGAGCAGGTTTTCCCACCCCTAGCAAAAGTACCGACGTGTCAAAAAAATGTCAGACGATGAAGATGACGACGAGGAGGAGTATGGCAAGGAGGAACATGAAAAAGAGGCTATTGCGGAGGAAATCTTCCAGGATGGGGAAGGGGAAGAAGGGCAGGAGGCCGTGGAGGCCCCCATGGCTCCTCCAGAGGAGGAAGAGGAAGATGATGAAGAGTCAGGTATGTGGCATAGGCATGGAGCCAACATGTGGGTGGGTGTTGGGATTTCCTAACCGCTAGGGACAGTATAGGAACCCAATCTGCTATAACCTCCCTGCATGTGACATAATCAACCTTTTTAGGAGCCTTTGTACTCTTTTCGCTGGCCATTGACAATAAGAATTAAAGCCGTTCAGTCCTGGCACAGCCCCAGAATCAGCACTTACCTCTCCCTTCCCCACCCAGATATTGATGACTTCATTGTGGATGATGATGGACAGCCTCTGAAAAAACCTAAGTGGCGGAAAAAGCTTCCAGGATACACAGATGCGTGAGTGGGGTCTGGTACGAGGTGGTGATAAAGGCATTGTGTGAACCTGGTCAGCAAAAAGGTCAGAGGTCTCTGCTCAAAATGGGACATTCTCAGTCTCCATTGTTTTGCTTCCATGCCTAAAATAACCTCTACTACGCAGTGATTTCAGACTGCTTCTAGAAGCCCTGGGAACTCTCTGCATTCTAGGGTCACTATGGGATTAGGGCGGAGCTCCACATAGCATCCATCTTCCATTAGCAGCTTCACGTTTACTCAGTAATATATATTGACTTTCCAAGTATTTTGTTAGAAGGAGAATGTCTGTATCAAAGTTTCAGAGTTTGGAAGCTGTTCTAAGTGAATACTGTAAGGCCTTAGCAGAAGGTGGAGCTCTGCTAAACAGGATGTGGACTCATCTGCCCTGTCGCTGTTTGATTCTCATTATAAGCAGGTGCCAGAGATGGGCTTTTTATCCTCTAGCGAACAACAGTGGTCTTAATATTATCGCCACTAAGCCTTTCTTCCTCAGTGAATGTGGCTCTTTTTTACCTTTCTCCTTGCTTTCTTGGGGCAAGTAAAGGATCTGTCCAGGGGATGCATTTCTTACCCCTGAACCTGACCCAGCTGGCTCTTGCTGCCACCCACAGAGCCCTGCAAGAAGCCCAGGAGATCTTTGGCGTGGACTTTGACTACGACGAATTTGAGAAATACAATGAGTATGATGAAGAACTAGAGGAAGAATATGAGTACGAAGACGATGAGGCTGAGGGCGAGATTCGAGTGCGTCCCAAGAAAACCACCAAGAAGCGTGTGAGCCGCAGGAGCATCTTTGAGATGTATGAGCCCAGTGAACTGGAAAGCAGCCACCTCACAGATCAGGACAATGAAATCCGAGCCACTGACCTGCCTGAGAGGTTCCAGGTAGAAAACCACAACCCTCCACCCTCCTGTCAATTCGTCCTCACTTTGCAGCTGAGAAATAGTCTAACAAATCCAACCCTGAATAGTATCCAGGATGGGATTTGGAGCCCATCTGACGGGGTCAAGGGAATCCAGCTTTCAAAGGAGGGTAGACAGGTTCTCACCTTGCTTCTCCTCCCAAAGTGATGTTTGTGTGCATGCACACACTCTTCCTCCTCCTCTTTTTTTTTTTTTTAGGTTTTTGCTAGAGAGTGCATGAGCTCACAGGAGAAAGGCAGGGAGGGAAAGTGAGAACGCACCCCCTGTGGGAAATGGTCAAACTGCGCTCCCTTTTCCACTCCTTTTTGGGATTTAGGGCACCTACACTCACCCGGCCTGTTTCTCAAAGCTGCTGTGTCCAGGACTCAAATTGCTTAGTAGCCCGTGTGGGATCCAGCCACCTTAACTACCACGCTACTGGCTCTAAATGATTTTCTTTCTTCAGCAAATCTCTAAAATTCTTACTTTGTGGTGGAACACTGTACTAGGCACTGGAAATGCAGGCCTGAGGACTGCCGATTTCTGTTGCGAAGTGCTGTGTTTTCCTAAGTGGGATATAAGATAAAGTCAGTGTCCCCTTGTCGTTCACTGCAGCTCCGCTCCATCCCTGTCAAGGCGGCCGAAGATGACGAACTAGAAGAGGAAGCTGACTGGATCTACAGGGATGGCT
>NW_006203772.1:397425-403164 GCF_000334495.1 Tupaia belangeri chinensis
GAATGCCTTTGCCACACCAACCATTTCTCTGCAGGTACCCCCAAAATGATCTTTAAGTTTCGACATGAATTAAAAGCCACTTCATCAAGATAGGAAGCCACTCCTATCCCATATGTCTGTGTGCCTGGTACAGAAAAGTGTGTGTGTGATTTTTTTAATAGTTTATCTGACAAGGTTGTACTATTTATAAAACAATTTTGTGTTTGCAAGACAGAGAAAATAACAGTATCTTGCTTCTCCTACTCTAGGAAAGCTGTGATTACCTAGACCGAGGGCAGCCAACTAGCAGCTTCAGTCGAAAAGGACCCAGCACGATTCAGAAGATCAAAGAGGCCCTGGGCTTCATGCGAAATCAGCATTTTGAGGTAGTACCTCAAGCTCTAGTGACTGGTTAGAAATTCCATTAGAGGATGAGGGAAAAGGCAGCTATGTAAGTCCGGTGAGGAGCCCCACACTCTTGTGCTCAGAACTAGTCCCTTGATTCAGAAGTGTTGGGACCAGCACAGATCTAGTAATTAAGAGAACAGAGCCACTCTGTCTAGAGCCTTATCCTCCCCACCCCTGTTGGAGAGGTCACTGTGCCCTGCTTAGTGCTGCAGAGGAGGCCAAGTGACCAATCATTGTATTTCCTGGAGCTTTTTATCCAGAAGGTTTTTGTTCTTTGTCAGAGAAGATCCCTGCAGAGCTGGCTTCCCTGGGTGACTTTAGTCTCCTTGCCCACTTAGGTGCCTTTTATTGCCTTCTACCGAAAGGAGTATGTGGAGCCCGAGTTGCACATCAATGACCTGTGGAGGGTGTGGCAGTGGGATGAAAAGGTAATGTGAGTCCGTGGGCCCCTCAGGAGCTGTGGCTGGATTGGGCATCATTACTAGCGGGGTCCTACAAACCCAACCCCCAGGCCTGCCTACCTCCGCCACTGGGTCTCCTGATAAGGAACTCCAGAGTTGAACTCCAGCCCTCACTTCTACCCTATCCTGCCCTAGTGGACTCAGCTGAGGATCCGCAAAGAGAACCTAACACGGCTGTTTGAGAAGATGCAGGCTTATCAGTACGAACAAATCTCTGCTGATCCTGACAAACCTCTTGCTGATGGCATCCGGGCTCTGGACACCACTGACATGGAGAGGTAGCACATGAGGGTTTATTCCATAATAGGAAGCCCCAGACCAAAATCAGGGGCCCACACCTTGGAAGTCCAACTTGTCAGCACATCAGAAGTGATCTTTCTCGGGACCAGCAGTTAGTGTAATGGCTATGTCACTGGACTCCCATGTAGTTGACCACAATTCGAGTGCCAGACCCGGTGGCTTAAACTCACGCTGGGCGCATGTGCATGCATGCCCGAGATCCCAAGAGGAGAATGGAGGAGAAGGGATTGTGGCATGGCCATCCCCCCTTGGGGATGATTTCTCGCTTTTTGTCTCTCTGTCTCTGTCTGTCTGGCGAGCGCACGTACCCTATAGCAAAAAAAAAAAAAAAAAAAAAAAAAATTAAAACCCTCCAAAAAAAAAAGAAAAAAAAATGATCTTTCTCAGGGCAGGTAGGTGGTTAAGCATGCTGGATTCCCACGTGGCTATCTGTGGTTCGAGTCCTGGACCTGGTGGATTGCTTTCTCACTTTCTCTCTCTCTCTCTCTGTCCCTCTCTGGTCAAATTAAAAAATAAATAAATAAATAAAGTTAAATAAGAGAATTCTTTGGGAAAAAAGTGATCTTTCTCACAGGCAAATTCATCTTAGTTGTCCATATTGGTACATAGCAGAAATTTGCCAAAATATTAACTATTAGAAGGATTGGGTGTTTGTTTGCTAATCTGCACATTTATTTCATGTAAATAAAGTTGAGTTTGTAGCCAGCGTGGAGTATGAGAAGGGAGCAGGTGGCTTTAATGGCCAGCATCATAAAGCCGAGAAAGGACAAGGACTGTCTGTTTCAAAGACTTTTTTTTTTTTATAGATATCGGCATGTTGTATTAATTCAAATATCAGGGTATTGTTGCCACCAGTGATTTAATGTTTCAAAATGGCAGAGATGATTGGTAAGGTTTCAATAATATAACCTTCAGGTTTTCTCTCAATTTACATGGCATTTGTTTTTCTGAAAACTTTGGTACATTTTAAAGCTGTCCAAAATTATTTTTGCTTATGCTTAAAATAAATTAGCATAGACGAATAATTCCACATCATGAAAAAACAATTTTTTTTAAGGCATATGTAAAAGTAACTGCCTAGACCAATGAAAATCACGCAGTGTGAGAGTGGTGCTGTGGTAGCCACAGGAGTGCCTGCTCAGGCCTTCCTTCAGACAGAACCTGCTGTGAGCACTGTAGTTAAGGACAGCCTTCAGTCACACCTTGAAGATTCATCACAGGAGTCATGCTGAAGACATGCTTCCTGGACTGCTCTCCGCCAGTGACTGAGTGATGAAGGCAACAGAGCCAGACTATTCCTGCCCAATATAGGACTCCTTTAATGGGCAGTCTTCATCCTGGAGACTCTCCCTAGGCTTGAATGAGACCTTCACAAAGCTGCATTGCAGCCCGAGTCCCCTTCTACCTATTGTCTCTTCCTTCTCTTTCTCCTTTCACAGGTGTCTGTCTGGAAGTCCTTCCTGTCTGCTCTTTTTCTTTCTCCTCGTTATCCTTCACAGACATTTCCCCCAATAAATCTCTTAAAAAATCTAATCTTGTTTTGCTGTCTGCTTTATGGAAGATTTGACTGACAGCTAACTACTATGGAATGACCTCGAAAAGTACCGCAGCCGGGCCCGGGTGGGCCGGCGCAGGGCCCCTCCGCCTGCCGCCGCCTCGCTTGGCGCGGGTCCCCTGTTTCAAAGACTTGGAATTTTCCTTGAAACATGCTACCTCATCTGTCCCGTCCTTTTTGCCTCCATTTCTAACAACCACCATTCACCATCACTGTTTGGTATAGTTTTTAAGTTACCTTAGTTGCCATTAAGTTATGATTTGAGGCTGTTCTGTGTCTTTAGTAACTGGAGAGTACAAATGTTCACCCTAGTTGAGATTTTACCTCCCAGGAACTGGACTTGTGGCAGAACGGGAACAGCCCTTCCCCTATGACAGCTGAGATCTTAATGTCCTTTCTCTTCAGACTCAAGGATGTACAGTCAATGGATGAGCTGAAAGATGTCTACAACCATTTCCTGCTTTATTATGGTCGTGACATCCCCAAGATGCAGAATGCTGCCAAGGCTAGCCGCAAGAAGCTGAAGCGTGTAAGGGAAGAAGGAGATGAAGAAGGTGAGTGCTGCAAAAGAAAACCCAAGAGCCTGGTGGCCAAGCTATCTGCACGGTTGCCCTTGGCGGGGTGCTCTTTGGGGCTTCTCTTCATAGTTCAGATTGTAGGGGGTGAATGAAAACTGGAACACTAACTTGTTTTCTTTCCAGGTGAAGGTGAGGAGGCAGAAGACGAAGAGCAGAGGGGGCCAGAGCTCAAGCAGGCCTCCCGCCGAGACATGTACACCATCTGCCAGAGTGCTGGGCTAGGTAAAAGCCAGTTTCTTTGGGATATGGGCATTCTAGCCTTGAACAAGGGTGTTAACCAGGAGAGGACCAGTTGGTAAGAAGAGTGAGAGCTACCTGGGTCAATCACCAATCCCATCCTGAGCCAGCCTACTGTATGGTCCCCATAAACGTTTGCTCCCCTCCTTCCTTGAGCCACAATAATCATCCAGCCTCTTCCTAGTTTGTCCTGTTTCTCCTGCCTCATAGCAACTTATCAGGTGTTTAAAGTCAATTTTCCCATTGTTTTTGGACGGCCTGATATAATTAATTAGTTGCCTCCTTGCCCCCACCCCCCAAAAAAATCTAGTGCCCCAAGTTATTGCTCTAGGTTCTGCAAACCAAAAGGTTTGGCAGCCCAGCTGCTGCTTTACTTTTTCCTCTCCTGTTTTCTTTAGATGGTCTGGCCAAAAAGTTTGGGCTTACTCCTGAACAGTTTGGGGAAAACCTCCGGGACAGCTACCAGCGGCATGAGACAGAGCAGTTCCCTGCAGAGCCCTTGGAGCTGGCCAAGGATTACGTTTGCAGGTAGGCACACAGCAGGTGGCTGGCAGGAGGAGGGCAGAGACACCTGCTCTGCTACAGCTCCACTGTTGTCCCCACAGCCAGTTCCCTACTCCAGAAGCCGTGCTGGAAGGTGCCCGCTACATGGTAGCCCTGCAGATTGCCCGTGAACCCCTTGTCCGCCAGGTGCTGAGGCAAACGTTCCAGGAAAGAGCCAAGCTAAATATAACACCTACCAAGAAAGGGAGAAAGGTGAGCCACGTGAAGGGCTTTGATCCGAGCTATGGCCCAGCTCTCTGTTTTCTCCTTAGCTGGGCTGCCTGCCTGCCCTCAGAGATGCAGCCTTTTCTCCCAGGGCCAATCCCAGCTTATCTGTCAGCTAATGATTACCTCTCAATGTGTGCAGGATGTGGATGAGGCCCACTACGCTTACTCCTTCAAGTATCTGAAGAACAAGCCTGTGAAGGAACTGAGAGATGACCAGTTCCTCAAGATAGGCCTGGCTGAGGATGAAGGGCTGCTCACTATTGACATCAGCATAGACATGAAAGGAGTGGAAGGGTGAGTGGAGCGCTGAGGTGGGGGCCCTTTGGGCAGGTCTGATAAGGAGTCTGGTGGAAGAGGGTTCTCTCAGGAAGGTAAAACCTTCAGAATTGAGTAAGCCACTGTCTCTGTTTTACGTACAGTGTTCGTGGGCATTTGGATGTCACCTCGTCTCCGTCCCTGATCCCGTAGCTTTGTCTCCTCAGGTATGGCAATGACCAGACATACTTTGAAGAGATTAAACAGTTTTACTACCGCGATGAGTTCAGCCACCAGGTGCAGGAGTGGAACCGGCAGCGCACCATGGCCATCGAGCGAGCGTTACAGCAGTTTCTCTATGTACAGATGGCTAAAGAGCTCAAGAACAAGCTGCTGGCTGAAGCCAAGGAGTATGTCATAAAGGTGAGAACAGAGTGGGGGTCTTTAGTCGTCTGATCTTCCACAGCTCTGGCCGAATGTGGAGGAACCCTTGGCAGTAGTCCTGTGGCTGATGGAGAAGCTCTGGGCACTGGTGAAGTTGTCAGAGAGGGAGCGCTAACATGGCTGTAGAGGTTGCCTCCAAGGCCCCTGCACGAGCCTTTCCCCTTCCTCTCAGTCACCTAAATGTTCTCTGTTTATGTGGCTGTCCTCTGTGTGCTCTGCTGTTTGCGAAAGAAAGGTGTGCTTTCCGGCTGTCAGCTGCCAAGGGCTAGGGACCTGTGCATGTGTGAGCACACAGCCTTGCTCGTGTGTGCTAGCAGCTGTTTCTTTCCTCAGCCCACTTGGTGAGCCCCGTGTCCTTAGCGTCCATGTGTCTGGTGTGTCTCCTCCCCAGGCCTGTAGCCGAAAGCTCTACAACTGGTTGAGGGTGGCACCCTACCGACCAGATCAGCAGGTGGAGGAAGATGACGACTTCATGGATGAGAACCAAGGAAAAGGCATTCGTGTCCTAGGCATTGCATTCTCCTCTGCCAGGTAACTGGCTATTCCTCCTGTCTGCCCCACCTGTCTTCCTGAGTTAATTCTCCTGCCCTCATGCCCTCATTTTACTGACTATCACTCTCTTCTTTTCCTGTCTGGCTGGCAGAGATCACCCTGTGTTCTGTGCTCTGGTTAATGGTGAAGGAGAAGTGACAGACTTCCTCCGGCTGCCCCATTTTACCAAACGACGAACCGCATGGAGAGAGGAAGAGCG
>NW_006203772.1:403370-404344 GCF_000334495.1 Tupaia belangeri chinensis
AAGAGCGGGAAAAGAAGGCAAGTGACTGGATGGGTGTGCTTCTGATTCAGTGGGATGAATACATAAGGTCTAAGCAGTTGCCACATAGGACCCTGCTTACCTCTGACCTGGTTGCTCATCCCTCATCTCCTGGGATAAGTCTTGCTTCCCGGCAGTAGATGGCACTCAAGTTATCTGGTGCAGAGTTTCCTCCTGGCTGAAGGCCAGTTCCTAGGCCTCGTGTGATTCTGGGGCTGCCTTTAGTGCCTCTGTTCTTTCCAGCATCTGGGTCAGACTGTTCCAGGAGCTGAAAGGCACTGAGGCGTGAAGCCAACTTTTTGCCTGCTTTAGCCTTTTCAGTGCCTTTTTCCAAGGAAAGAGAAATTTGAATTTGTCTGGGTTATATACTCTTCTTGCATTTTTTTTTATCCTAAAAATACATCTTTTTTTTTCCCTCCAGTTTGTGACATGGTGTGTGCACTCATAAGAAAGTTACAGAGAGGAAGAGGGAAAGTGAGCAATCACCCCCCAAGGGAGATGGCCACACTGCAGCCTCTTCTCCATTCTCCTTTCAGTAATTTGGGTCCAGGACTCAAACCACAGAGTCACCATGTGGGATCCAGCTGCCTTAACCTCCACACCACCTGCTGGCCTCCCTACAGGGTCTTTAAACCACACTCTACTCCCAGCCTCAGTCAGCCTGGATCATGGGCACAGCGGTGCCTGGTATATTAGGGTGGTCCTAGGACATGGACCCAGGATCTTCTCTTATGGGTCCAGCTGTATCGCATTAGCACTGTGCCACTACCAGCCCCACAAACAACTATTTCAGAAAATTCTTGAAATGGAGATTGGGCCAGCCCTAAGGCCTAATGGTTAAGAGAGCCATATGGCCAACCATGTGGTTCAAATCCCAGCCCCATACATCTAAAGAAAAAAAAAAAAAAAAAAAAAAAAACTGGGCACGTGCATGTGTGTGCCCAAAATTTCAGCAG
>NW_006203772.1:404420-405809 GCF_000334495.1 Tupaia belangeri chinensis
CTGGTGAGCATACAGGGAAAGACAAAAAGAGAAATAAAAATGGAGCTCAGAATATCACCATAGTGCTACCAGGGAACCATTTGTGTAAATAAAATCCATTGTGTTTAGTTTATCACAACCAAGTATAAGCCAGAAGTATCTTAGAAAATATTGACAGATGTCGGGGGGCCAGCAGATGGCATGGTGGTTGAGTGCACTGGACTCTGAGGTGGTTGACCAGGTTCAAGTCCCGGACTTATTGGCTTGCTTTCTCACTCTCTGTCTCTCTCTGGTCAAATTAAAATAATAATAATGATGATGAATAAAATTAAAATAAATAAAAAAGAAAGGATTGACAGATGTGTAACAATCTAACCAGAGATCCCAGTCTCCTTGCTTTTTCCTGATTTAGACAACCAGTGGTGAGTCGTGTCTCGTGGTGAATTTCCTCCTTAAAGAGCAGCAGAGACTTTGTTCAGGTGCTCACCTCTGGTCATGTGGTTATACAGAGGCCATCTGTACATAGCCTGCCTGGATCTGAGGGGATGACAGACAGGCAATTAATTCCTATACTGGGGTAATTAACAGGCTATTTGAAAGCTGGGAGCAGCCCAGGAAGGAGTAGTGTAATAATAGCACTGCGGATGGAGGTCCAGGAACTTTCTTTTTATTTTTTCACATTTTATCTCAAGAGAGTCCAAGAGACGAAGAGAGAGAAAGATAAGAACTCTCAACAGAGTCTCAGCCATGATCCCTCCGAGCCAGCCAGGGTCAGAAATGTGTGCGGGCGGTGTTCCCAGGTCCACTTGTACCAGGACCAGCTCGGCATTAACACGTGGTTTTTTGAGTGGGGAAGGCTATGGATTAGAAATAGACACGATAACAAGCACACACGTATAGAAAAGCAAGGATCGAGTAGGCCCAGCTTCTCTGATGGAGAAGTTGTGACCAGGAACCAGCCTCAGTTTATTCTTCTAAAGGATAAAAAATGGGGGAAGAGGAAATGGTATGTAAAGCCAGTTGTTTGGGGATGTTAATCATCCAAAGATGTGAAAACAGCTAGCACTGTGTGATTTCTCTGATCTTTTTGGGGGAGAATTTTTGGCCATTCGTCTGTCCAGAAATAGGTGGGAGTGGATCATAGGTGACTGCTTGACTAGATAGCCTATGAAGACTCTTCCAGTTTACCCTATTCTTGGTGAGCTTGGGCTCCTTAAACAATGAGAACTGCTTGAAATCTCCTTATCCTCAGAGCCATTCAGCTCCAGTTCTTTTTCAATCTAGGCTCAAGACATTGAAACTCTAAAGAAGTTTCTTCTGAATAAAAAGCCTCACGTGGTGACAGTCGCAGGAGAGAACAGGTAGGGGTACCAAGGCATTGGGCCAGGCATGATTGAAGATGACCTCAAA
>NW_006203772.1:406821-422563 GCF_000334495.1 Tupaia belangeri chinensis
CTTTCCTTACTACTGAGTAGCGCGTGTGCCCGTAACAAGGCGGCCATGTGCTTGTGAGAATGTCTGTGTGCTCCACGGGGACCATCTCTGAAAGTGCGGTCCCTCTGTCTCCCCTACCTCCCCACCCTCATGTCATCCTTGAGAAAACGTGTCCATTGACCAGCGGTCCTCATGCCACCAGGGACGCCCAGATGCTGATTGAAGATGTGAAGCGCATCGTGCATGAGCTGGACCAGGGCCAGCAACTGTCTTCTATTGGGGTGGAGCTGGTGGACAATGAGCTGGCCATTCTCTACATGAACAGCAAAAAGTCAGAGGTAATGCTGGAGCCCGCCCCGAGGGCCTGTCCAGGCCATTGTTACTACTTCGTTGCTGGTGTCATCGTACTTACTATAATGTCCGTGCACTCACCAGAGACACAGGC
Source organism: Tupaia belangeri chinensis (assembly GCF_000334495.1). Lineage (NCBI taxonomy): Eukaryota > Metazoa > Chordata > Mammalia > Scandentia > Tupaiidae > Tupaia > Tupaia belangeri. The sequence goes on from NW_006203772.1 coordinate 407,246, forward strand.
AGAAAAAGAAAGAGGAAAAGTGAGAAAGCACCCCCCAGGAGGATGGCCACACATCAGTCTGTTTTCCATTCTTTTCTTGGGATTTCGGACATTCACACAAACATGCCCAGTGTGTTTTTCTTTTTTTTTTTTTTTTTTTTAGAGACAAATTTTTTTGCTATAGGGCTGTGTGCCTGCCAGAGAGACAGAAAGCAAGCTAGAAATCACCTCCCCGTCCCCCCAGGGGAGATGGCCATGCCGCAGTCCCTTCTTTTCCTGTTTCCTCTCAGGATTTTGGTCACACATGCACACATGCCTGGCATGAGTTGGGTTTTTTATTGTTGGTTTTTTTGTTTTGTTTTGTTTTTTTGTTTTTGTTTTTTTGAGAGGTTTTTGCTATAGGGCGCATGCGCCAGACAGACAGACAGAGAGACATAGAGATAGAAAGTGAGAAATCACCCCCCAGGGGGGATGGTCACACCACGATCCCTTCTCCTCCATTCTCCTCTCAGGATCTTGGGCACGCACACACACACACCCGGCGTGAGTTTTAAGCCACCGGGTCCGGGACGTGAACCGCAGTCGACTACGTGGGAGTCTAGCGACATAGCCATTACACTAACTGTTGGTTCCCCCCGGCATGAGATTTAAGCCGCTGGGTTCAGGACTTGAATCACGGTCTACTACGTGGGAGGCCAGCAACATAACTATTACTTACGCTGTCCACTGGTCCTGCCCCAGTATGTTTTTCAAGCAACCAGGCCTGAGATTTGAACCACAGTCAGCGAGGTGGAATCTAGCCACCTTAACCACTACATCACCTAACTGGCCCAATCTCACATTTAGCAGAAAAACAAAGGTGAATCAGGGTGCAGGACTACACCTAGTCACTTAGTTATGCAGAGGTTTATGAGTCGCCTTGGGAGCCTCAGATAGTAAATTGATCCTAGGTAAAAGGGTCCCAAAGAACAAGAAAAAGTGACCTCAAATCATAATGGCGTGGATCGCCTAAAGGGACTTGAAGCCCTGCTTACTCTTGTTTGACTCTAGGCAGAGTTCCGGGATTACCCTCCAGTACTGAGACAGGCTGTCTCCCTGGCCCGGCGCATCCAGGACCCTCTGATTGAATTTGCCCAAGTGTGTAGCTCTGATGAAGACATCCTGTGTCTCAAGTTTCACCCCTTGCAGGTGAGTAGGGTGTTATGGCAGGCCCATGGGGCAGAAAGGCGCAGTAACCTCATCTCTGCCCACTGTGTGTTGACAGGAGCATGTGGTGAAAGAAGAGCTGCTCAATGCCTTGTACTGTGAATTCATCAACCGAGTCAATGAGGTCGGGGTCGATGTCAACCGTGCCATTGCTCACCCTTACAGCCAGGCCTTGATCCAGTATGTCTGTGGTCTGGGCCCTCGGAAAGGAACCCACCTTCTGAAGGTACAATGAAGTTGAATCAGAAAATTAAAAAGTTACCATTCTGTTGGGTCTGAATATAAACTTCATCCATAGAATTTGATGGGTCAGGAAGACCAAGGTCAGAGGTAAAGTGGCTTGTCCAGAATTATTCGGTTAGGATCAGAGCCAAGTGCAGGCTCAGATGGCCAAAGTTCTGCCCTTCACTATTATACTCCGGTGGCTACTCCAGTGACTTGAGGGAAAGATGCCGTAAGCCATAATTTAAAACAGATGGAGATGGGGCCAGCTTGTGGTATGATGGTTAAGGCACTGGGTCCTACATGACTGGCTGTGTGGTTTGGGACCCAGACCCAGCGACTTGAAAAACACTCTGGGTGTGGGTGCGTGTGTTCCCTAAATCCCAAGGGGAAACTAGAGGAGAAGGGATTGCAGCATGACCATCTCCTCTGCAGGGTGATTTCTCACTTTCCTCTCTCTCTCTTTCCAACAAGCACCCTATAGCCAAAAAATTAAACCAAAAAACAGATGGGCAGCAAGTTCAATACAGACCCCAGTTTTGGTAATATTCTTTTTGCTAACATAGGTGGTGGGTACTTGAGATTATGTATTATCATTCACTTTTTTTTTTTTGGAGAGAGTTTCGCTATAGGGCGTGTGTGCTCACCAGACAGACAGAGAGAAACAGAGAGACAGAAAGCGAGAAATCACCCCCCAGGGGGGATGGCCGCACTGCAATCCCTTCTCCTCCATTCTCCTCTCGGGATCTTGGGCACACACGCACAAGTGCCCGGCATGAGTTTTAAGTCACCGGGTCCGGGACGTGAACCGCAGTCAACTACGGGGGAGTCCAGCGACATAGCCATTATGCTAACTGCTGATTCCCTATTATCATTCACTTTTAAGCTGAACATTAGTTACGCATTGTCTTTGGTAGGTATAACACGGTTCATTACCTCTTTTTCTCCTGGTAAATGGTATGGTGTAGTTCTCAGTTAGATGCTGGGTGAGACAAGATTCTTACGAGAGGGTTTAACAGAGGCTGGAGAGCAGGCGAGGGAGTTGGCCTGTTTGCTGCCCTGGCTCACTCCAGCCTTCTTCCCTAGATCCTGAAGCAGAACAACACCCGACTCGAGAGCCGGACCCAGCTGGTCACTATGTGCCACATGGGTCCCAAAGTCTTCATGAATTGTGCTGGTTTCCTCAAGATCGATACAGCCTCCTTGGGGGACAGGTGATGCCCTCTGCCTGGATGGGCCAGGAGGAATTCCCTTGGGCTTTGCTTTGGGGTGTCAGGGGATTGGGGCTGTCAAAGGGCCACAAGCCATTTAAGCTAAGCTATGTTTTAAAGAAAAGGTAAGGAACCTTTATTCAGTCAAGAGCCCTTGACCTATGGAAAAGATCGGTTCAATTATGTGAAGCTTTTTTCGTATGAGAAAAACATGAAAAGAACCTTGCTTATAAATTAAGGACAGAAAACACAAAGTTTTGTTCAGTGATCACAAACTTTTTTGTTATCATGGTTGGTTGTGGCCAGATCGGGGTGGGAGTAGCAGGGGCAGTGGAAAAGGAGTGTGGGGGTGTGAAGAGATAAGGAAGGGGGAGAGAGATTTGGTATGTTTTCAGAGAATGTTATTGAGAGAAAGTTCTCTTCACTTGGACTTTGGACTTTACTATTGACCTCTTCCTCTCCAGAAGTTATCAACTCAGTCTTTGGAGGATCTTTTCCACGGGCACATAGCTCCTCACTCAGTAATGGAAATCAGTGGGGAAATAGGCTTCAAGTTCTAAAACTCCATTTTCCACTCAGCTTTGCTGTAACACTCCACGAATAACATAGGTCCATGTGAGTGCACGGGCAAGACCAGCCTGGGAAGGCTTTATGGGGGAAAATAACTATCAGCAAATTCTCAAAGGTCTTTTTCCCCCTTATTTCATCTTATTATAAGACTCATATAAGTTCATGATATAAAATTCAGCATAAGGAATTATTATGCAGAAAGTGGAAGTCCCCCATAATCCCACCCCCCAGAGATAACTACCATAACAATGTTATGTATACTACAGTTTTCAAAATTTTATTTTTGCTATGCATTTACTAACTACCCATTTACTACAAAAATGGGATCATACGGTTCATAGTGTTTTGCAGTGCATTTTTCACGTATCAATATATCGTGGCCATCTTTCCATGTCAGCACACAGATCTACCTCATTCTTTTTAATGACTGTATAGTATTCCATCGTATGGAGGTGCCCTGATTTATTTACCCAGTTCTCCTTTGGTGGACATTTGGGTTGTTCCTAGAAGCTTCTCGTTCTATATCCTGTTCTTCTCCTGCCTTTCCTTTAGCACTGACTCATACATTGAAGTCCTTGATGGTTCCCGTGTCCACCCTGAGACCTATGAGTGGGCCAGGAAGATGGCAGTGGATGCCTTAGAATATGATGAATCAGCTGAAGATGCCAATCCAGCAGGAGCCCTGGAAGAAATCTTGGAAAACCCAGAGCGACTCAAGGACCTAGACCTTGATGCCTTTGCTGAAGAACTTGAGAGGCAGGTGGGTGATAATGTGGAAGGCCTGGCAGGAAAGCCCATCCCAAGCAGCCTGGTTAGGGGGAGATTTGAGCAGCAAGCATCTAGAGAAACCCTAATACTACTGTAAGGCAGACTTGGTCCTTCAGTAATCCTGCAGGGGAACAGGGAAAGCCCCAACAAGGGCCGACTGGCCTACTCCTCTCATTGAAATTCCCCGTGGGTTGGGCTGAGGAGCAGTTGCACGTGTCTTGATGGGCTTCTTCCCCAGGGCTACGGTGACAAACACATCACACTGTACGACATCCGAGCAGAGCTGAGCTGTCGGTACAAGGACCTCCGAACAGCCTACCGCTCTCCCAACACAGAAGAGATCTTTAATATGTTAACCAAAGAGACACCAGAGACCTTCTACATCGGTAAATTCTGGGCCCTTTCTTGGTGGGAAGAGGATATGTTAGAAGACGTGGGGCGGGCATTTATTGTGTTCACACACACTAGTCAGTGCTCCCCAAAGAACGAGCAGGCCTGCACTACAGGTAGGAAGGACTATAGCTTTTAGAACTTTTAGAAGATTGTAGAGCCCTTGACTCGAGGTCAAATCTGAGTTCAAGTTCAAACTGTTTCTCAACCGCTGAGGGATCTTAATGGAGGGACTCATTTTCCCCATAGAGTAACTCTTGTAAGCCTTTTGCCCAGATTATCATTGAGGTGATGACCCGGCTTTTCAAAGATGAGAAGGAAATCTGTAGTAATGCCATAACGTGAGCATTCTGTCATCGAAAGGTTTGCGGGAAGGGGTTATCTCTCCGGTTCTCTTAGCCTGCTCCCTGTTCTCTTCTTCCCTTCCCTGTCCGCCTTTCCCCTTCCCCCAGGAAAGCTCATCATCTGCAATGTCACTGGCATCGCCCACAGGCGTCCACAGGGCGAGAGCTATGACCAGGCCATCCGCAATGATGAGACGGGGCTGTGGCAGTGCCCCTTCTGTCAGCAGGACAACTTTCCGGAGCTGAGCGAGGTAAGTGCTGCAGCGTTATTGTGGTCAGTGGAGCTCCTTGGTGGGATGATGTGGTACCCTAGACAGAACCCAAAAGTTGGTGTATTTTAGATCATTCCCTTACCAAACAAGAACACAAAGAAAGCAAATAGAGCACACATAGGTCTGACCTGAAGCTCCTAGCTGCGCTCCGCGGACATTCCCTGGGGCTGTCTGCCGCTGGCTCGCTTACTAGCCCTTAGTGCGGTGTCCTGTTCTCTTGGTATCTGTTGATAGCTCCACCAGATCAGGGAAGTGGGAACGTGCATTTCTTACCTACAGGGTGGGAGCAGTGTACCTGTTCGTGCTCGTTAGAAGTTTTCTGTGCCCTTCAATACTTACATTGTCCACACACTTTTCAGTTTTTTTCCCCACGTTCTAGGTTATCTACCTTTCTGAAGGTCACTAAAGTCACTCTAAAATCCTTTTCTACATCTTCACATTAGACAGGTGATAAAAGAGACCATTTTTCAACTTGACCAAGCTGATGGGATTTTTCCAAGACACATGCATCCTGGTTCTCTAATGAACTGTTGCAAGAAGGCTGAGAGCGATACTTCTCATGCTCAGGGGTCAGAACAGAGTGGGAGTGACCTCGGTTGGGGCTAGAAGGATCTAGGTTAGATAAGCATAGGAGATGCATCTGAAGGCTGGTGGTGCCAAACATCATCTGCAAGTCGGGATGTTGTGGGCATTCATGTTCTGTCTGGGTGGGCAGCTCAGTGACATTGGGGGGGGGGGTTGGACCATGGTTCTAAGTGTCAGTGATAAAATAAATTAGTGTGCCCCTGACAGCTCTTTTCCAAATGTGTAAGCTCTAGCATCTTAACGACCAAGCCCCTTTTCTCATACCCTCTTCAGGTCTGGAATCACTTTGACAGCGGTTCATGCCCAGGCCAGGCCATCGGTGTCAAAACACGGCTAGACAATGGTGTCACTGGCTTCATCCCCACCAAATTCCTCAGTGACAAAGTGGTAAAGCGGCCAGAAGAACGAGTAAAGGTAGATTACTGACAGGCCCCAGGTTAGACAGTTCTCAGCTGCCCCCCGGGTCCTGTTTAACTTCGGGCTGTCCCCCTTAGAAATTAGGCTCTGTTCCCAGTGGCTGCTGGTGGGGAGAGAGCTTCAGGGAGGATTTATAACTAGTTGAAAAAAGCTAGGGTGAGAAGCATCTGAATGAGTAGCAGCTTTTGTTCACTGCCTTTGTGCAATTTCAGCAAGTTGCCAGCCCGTTGGGAGAGGGGTCTCTCTTCCTGTGTGGGAAGCTGCAGTTCGGTTTGGCGGACAGGAAGCAGGGCCCCAGCATTACATGCTGTGAAACAGAAAGGCTCTTCTTGTCCTCCCAAGGGCAAGGGCAGGCGGTACTGCCCTAGGAAGTGGGAAAGAATGTGTGGCACAGCCCTGTGTGCAGGGAGCCTCTGGGGTCCACCAGCAGAGCCAGATAGCACAGAGGGAGCCTTCAGATGGTCTCTGCATAAGAGGGACAGAAGTGATGCTAAGCGCCCTTTCTGTTCTCGTGTGCCCTGCCATAGCTGCCAAGTATTGTGTTAATCCCTTAGGTGCCAGCACCTGACATCAACTGAATTGTCTCTAATCTCACAACCTGATAGGAAAGGGCTTTTTTTTTGGGGGGGAGGGGGAGTTAATTTTCTATAGAGTACATGTGCTCACTGGAGAGACAGAGATAGAAAGTGAGAAAGCTAGAAAGCACTCCCCTCCCCTGGGGGGTGGTCAGAGGGTGGCCACGCATCAATCCTTCTCCATTCTACTCTCGAGATTTTGGGCATACATGCCTAGAGTGATTTTCAAGTAACCTGTCTGGGACTTGAACTGCATCAAGTGACCATGTGGGATATAGCTACCTTAACCACCATGCCACTGGCTGACACAGAAAATACTCTATTCCAGAGTAATTCAAGCATCTTTTCCAGGATCACTCAGTTAATAACATGGCTGGTACCAGATCTTTCAAATTCGTGATTCTAAATATTGTGAATCGTTGAGAACTATGGACTTGGGAGGGCTGGGGAAAAGACAAAAATAAATGAAAAGAGGGATCAGCAGGTGGCTGATGGTTACATCACTAGACTCCAGCGTAGTTGACTGCAATTCAAGCCCTGGACCCAGCGGCTTAAAACTCACACCAGGCATTTGTGCATGTATCTCCAAAATCCCGAGAGGAGAATGGAGGAGAAGGGATTGTGGCGTGTCCATCCCCCCTGGGGGGTGATTTCTCGCTTTCTGTCTCTCTGTCTCTCTCTCTCTCTGTCTTTCTGGCAAGCGCACGCGCCCTATAGCAAAAACCTCTCTAAAAAAAGAAAAGAAAGAAAGGAAAGACCTAATAAATGAACCTGGGAGATTCTCAGGAGGAGGAGGGCTATACAGAGTGGCTGACCTTTGCCATATTAACAGAAGGGCCCAAGCCAGGGAGAAGATACAGAAAATAACTGTTACTTTACTTCCCCTTCAAAAAGGGCAGCCAGCCCTAGTCATGTCACACTGGGAGCAGTGATAGGATGTCCTTATGGGAGAGGCGAAGGTGTAACAGGCAGGCCCCAGGAGTTTTCCTGCCAAGAAGGGGTGCATCTGTAGATAAGCCCTCAACTCCAAATTCCTAGTCTGTCCCTCATAGTTGGCTGGCTTTGAGCAAATCACTCTGCCTTTCTGCCTGGACTTTGGTTTTCTCGTATGTGAAATAGGGCATCGGGCTAGATCATCTTTGTCCCTTCCAGCTCAAATGTTCTGTGGATCTAGGTGGGAATGACTGTTCACTGCCGCATCATGAAGATTGACATCGAGAAGTTCAGTGCAGACCTGACCTGCCGCACCTCAGACCTCATGGACAGGAACAACGAGTGGAAGCTGCCCAAGGACACCTACTATGACTTTGACGCAGAAGCAGCAGACCACAAGCAGGAGGAGGACATGAAGCGGAAGCAGCAGCGGACCAGTGAGTGTGCCCGTCATCATGGCTGCACACCCGGGTCTCAGCAGCTCTCCCACTGCAGGACTCCATCTGGGCTGCATGCGTATCGGTCTCCTTGTGGGGTGTGCTCAGCTCTGAGGTGCTGAGGCCCAGAGACGACAGAGTCATGGATAGGGCTGGTAACCAGGGTCTCCTGGGTCACCATTATTTTGTGAATGTGTTGTGATGTAACATTTAAAGCCACATTCTCTCAGCATGAGTTAGAATTCAGTCCAGAGAAGGCGAAGGTCTCAGAATCCCATAGTGGATCAGTCGTGGTTCGTCCCATCGCCATTGACTCCTAGCCCCAAACCTGACCTGTACTTCTTCCTGGCCTCCAGCATACATCAAGCGAGTGATTGCACATCCATCCTTCCATAATATCAACTTCAAACAAGCAGAAAAGATGATGGAGACCATGGACCAGGGTGACGTGATCATCCGACCAAGCAGCAAGGGCGAGAATCACCTGACAGTGACCTGGAAAGTCAGCGATGGCATCTACCAGCATGTGGATGTGCGGGAGGAGGGCAAGGAAAACGCCTTCAGCCTGGGAGCCACCCTGTGGATCAACAGTGAGGTGAGCCCACCTTCCCAGCCCCTCTCGTGCTTCCAGAAACAGAATCAGGCCCTTTGCGGCCCAACATTAGTAACTCGTTTGCGCCTTATGTGTAACACTACAGAACAGCAAGAGGTGGGTTATGGAATGTCATTCGTTACCTTTTGTGTTCATTTTGCCTTCTCTTTCCACACCCTCCAAGTATTTTAATAGACTACTTAGAGCCCCACACATCTGTCTATTCCCGTTTTCAGTGACGATAAATATGGTGACATTCTGTTGTTTCCACGCATCGGAGTCAGGATTTGAAAAACACAAGTTGTGGCCTGTGAGCCAGAATGTCTGGGTATGATTCAGATGGGTCAACGGAGGAGGCATTGCAGTGGAGTGAGGCTCAGCAGGTCTAGGAAGTGCATGTACACATGTGGTTTTTATTTTTCCTGTAAAATGCAATTTATTTGTTTATTTGTTTATTTTAGGTTTTTTCCATAAGGCACATGCGCTCGCTGAGAGAGGGAAATTAAGGAGTCACCTCTGACCATGCTGCAGTCCCTTCATTCTCCTCTTGGGATTTTGGGCATGCATGCACCTGTGCCCAGTGTGATTTTTATTTTTATTTTTTATTTTTTGGAGAGGTTTTTGGTATAGGGCACGTATGCTCTCCAGAGAGACAGAGACAATGGCTGGTACCAGATCTTTCAAATTCGTGATTCTAAATATTGTGAATCGTTGAGAACTATGGACTTGGGAGGGCTGGGGAAAAGACAAAAATAAATGAAAAGAGGGATCAGCAGGTGGCTGATGGTTACATCACTAGACTCCAGCGTAGTTGACTGCAATTCAAGCCCTGGACCCAGCGGCTTAAAACTCACACCAGGCATTTGTGCATGTATCTCCAAAATCCCGAGAGGAGAATGGAGGAGAAGGGATTGTGGCGTGTCCATCCCCCCTGGGGGGTGATTTCTCGCTTTCTGTCTCTCTGTCTCTCTCTCTCTCTGTCTTTCTGGCAAGCGCACGCGCCCTATAGCAAAAACCTCTCTAAAAAAAGAAAAGAAAGAAAGGAAAGACCTAATAAATGAACCTGGGAGATTCTCAGGAGGAGGAGGGCTATACAGAGTGGCTGACCTTTGCCATATTAACAGAAGGGCCCAAGCCAGGGAGAAGATACAGAAAATAACTGTTACTTTACTTCCCCTTCAAAAAGGGCAGCCAGCCCTAGTCATGTCACACTGGGAGCAGTGATAGGATGTCCTTATGGGAGAGGCGAAGGTGTAACAGGCAGGCCCCAGGAGTTTTCCTGCCAAGAAGGGGTGCATCTGTAGATAAGCCCTCAACTCCAAATTCCTAGTCTGTCCCTCATAGTTGGCTGGCTTTGAGCAAATCACTCTGCCTTTCTGCCTGGACTTTGGTTTTCTCGTATGTGAAATAGGGCATCGGGCTAGATCATCTTTGTCCCTTCCAGCTCAAATGTTCTGTGGATCTAGGTGGGAATGACTGTTCACTGCCGCATCATGAAGATTGACATCGAGAAGTTCAGTGCAGACCTGACCTGCCGCACCTCAGACCTCATGGACAGGAACAACGAGTGGAAGCTGCCCAAGGACACCTACTATGACTTTGACGCAGAAGCAGCAGACCACAAGCAGGAGGAGGACATGAAGCGGAAGCAGCAGCGGACCAGTGAGTGTGCCCGTCATCATGGCTGCACACCCGGGTCTCAGCAGCTCTCCCACTGCAGGACTCCATCTGGGCTGCATGCGTATCGGTCTCCTTGTGGGGTGTGCTCAGCTCTGAGGTGCTGAGGCCCAGAGACGACAGAGTCATGGATAGGGCTGGTAACCAGGGTCTCCTGGGTCACCATTATTTTGTGAATGTGTTGTGATGTAACATTTAAAGCCACATTCTCTCAGCATGAGTTAGAATTCAGTCCAGAGAAGGCGAAGGTCTCAGAATCCCATAGTGGATCAGTCGTGGTTCGTCCCATCGCCATTGACTCCTAGCCCCAAACCTGACCTGTACTTCTTCCTGGCCTCCAGCATACATCAAGCGAGTGATTGCACATCCATCCTTCCATAATATCAACTTCAAACAAGCAGAAAAGATGATGGAGACCATGGACCAGGGTGACGTGATCATCCGACCAAGCAGCAAGGGCGAGAATCACCTGACAGTGACCTGGAAAGTCAGCGATGGCATCTACCAGCATGTGGATGTGCGGGAGGAGGGCAAGGAAAACGCCTTCAGCCTGGGAGCCACCCTGTGGATCAACAGTGAGGTGAGCCCACCTTCCCAGCCCCTCTCGTGCTTCCAGAAACAGAATCAGGCCCTTTGCGGCCCAACATTAGTAACTCGTTTGCGCCTTATGTGTAACACTACAGAACAGCAAGAGGTGGGTTATGGAATGTCATTCGTTACCTTTTGTGTTCATTTTGCCTTCTCTTTCCACACCCTCCAAGTATTTTAATAGACTACTTAGAGCCCCACACATCTGTCTATTCCCGTTTTCAGTGACGATAAATATGGTGACATTCTGTTGTTTCCACGCATCGGAGTCAGGATTTGAAAAACACAAGTTGTGGCCTGTGAGCCAGAATGTCTGGGTATGATTCAGATGGGTCAACGGAGGAGGCATTGCAGTGGAGTGAGGCTCAGCAGGTCTAGGAAGTGCATGTACACATGTGGTTTTTATTTTTCCTGTAAAATGCAATTTATTTGTTTATTTGTTTATTTTAGGTTTTTTCCATAAGGCACATGCGCTCGCTGAGAGAGGGAAATTAAGGAGTCACCTCTGACCATGCTGCAGTCCCTTCATTCTCCTCTTGGGATTTTGGGCATGCATGCACCTGTGCCCAGTGTGATTTTTATTTTTATTTTTTATTTTTTGGAGAGGTTTTTGGTATAGGGCACGTATGCTCTCCAGAGAGACAGAGACAGGCAGAAAGTGAGAAATCACTCCCCAGGGGGATGGCCATGCCTCAGTCCCTTCTCCTCCATTCTCCTCTTGGGATCTTGGGCACACGCTCCCAGCGTGAGTTTTAAGCCACCAGGTCTGGGACTCAAACTACAGTCAACTACATGGGCGTCCAGCGACATAGCCATTACGCCATCTGCTGGTTCCTCCCAGTGTGATTTTTCAGGCTGCCAAATTGTGGTCAGCCATGTAGGAGTCTGGTGCCTTATCTACTATGCCACCAGCTGGCCCCTGTAAAATTCACATTTTTATGTCCTGATACAAAATAGTATCGGAACACAGTCATACTCATTTATTCTTTGTTTATCTTTTATTTCTATTTTGTTCTTTTTTCTTTTTAAAAAATTTATGGTTTTATTTTTGTTTGTTTAATTTTTGCCATAGGACGCATGGAGACAGAGAGACAATGTGGGAAATCACCCCCCAGTGGATATGACCATGCTGCAATCCCTTCTCTTCTTGGGATTTTGGGCATGCACACACGTGCCTGGTTTGTTTCTCAAGCTGTTAGGTCCAGGACTTTAACTGCAGAGTCTACCATGTGGGATCTAGCACCTTAACCACCATGCCTCATGCCATTCCCGATTTCTTATGGTTTTCAAAGTATGCATGTATGGGACCAGCAGGTGGCATGGTGGTTAAGAGCACTGGACTCCCACATGGCTGACTGTGGTTTGAGTCCCAGACCTGGTGGCTGGCTTTCTTGCTTTCCTCTCTCTCTTTTTCTCTGGTCAGATTTAAAATAATAATAACAAATGGAGTTTAATAATTTTTAATAATTAAACTTAATTCTTTAGAAAAGAGTATGCATACAATATGTGATCATCAAATCAAGGATATTATCACATGCATCATTTTTATGAGAGTCTGTTCAGAGATTCTCTTTGGAGTGAATGTGGTGAAAGACCAGGAACCCAGCTCTTGGGTAACACGCGGTACCTTCTCTCCACAGGAGTTTGAAGACTTGGATGAGATCGTTGCCCGCTATGTCCAGCCCATGGCATCCTTTGCCCGAGACCTCCTGAACCACAAGTACTATCAAGACTGCAGTGGTGGGGACCGCAAGGTGAGCCCTAGGCCCTCAGGGCCACACCTTCCCGTCACTTAGGACGAGCCTTCAGCGTGGGGACATCAGGTGGTGAAAGGAGTGCACAGCATGCGCTGAACATTATGTGCCTGGCATGCTGCCGTCCCAACCCCCACCTGTTCTGCCCCCCAGAAATTGGAGGAGCTACTCATCAGAACGAAGAAGGAGAAGCCCACCTTCATCCCCTACTTCATCTGCGCCTGCAAGGAGCTGCCCGGCAAGTTCCTGCTGGGGTACCAGCCCCGTGGCAAGCCCAGGTGAGCACTGGCACCGAGGGTGTTGCCGCTCGCTGCATGAGCGCGGGGCCCTGGGCAGTGTGCCCTTGCTTCTGCCTGGCTGCCCTTTCCCTGCCGTCTGCTCAGAGTGGAGGCAGAAGCTGGAGGTGGGGAAGAAGGTAATGGTTTAGAGGCAAAAGGCAAGACACAAATGGGCACTTCTGTCAGCTCTGAGAAGGTATTCCCTCCCTAGAAGTGAAGAAGGTCATATGTACTGTTCACAGGACTGGCAGGGCTGGGGGTCCAGCACCCTCATCTCCCTTCCTACTCAGCTGCACCCTCCCCAGGACTTCAGCTCCTGGCAGCTCACTGGCCAGGTGTGGTTTGCTGACGTCTGCTGCACAGCAGGGGCGCCAGGAGAGCATGTGCTGACTCTGCTCTGTCCCTGCTCCGCTCCCTCCCTCGTGCGTGACTGGCAGGCAGACCTCGGGGTATTCCTTTACTCCAGCCTGTCCGGTGCTCACCCTGGCCCTAGAGGGCAAAGTCCAATGTCCTTAGTCCTACTTTCGTATGTTGCACATCCTGCGGATTGTGGTAGCCCTCTCTGCCTCGGCCCCGTCTTGCCACCGGCTCCTGAGGAGGCCCAGGGCTTCTCTTTTACTCCTGTGCTCACCGCACGTGATGCATGGCTGCAACTGTGCAGGTCGTCTCACGGGCTCAGTGGCCACCTGATGAGTAAGCCCCGTACTCTGGACCCTGCTCCACTTGGGCGCATGAGTCTGGCACTCATTTCTAAAAGCCTTTTGACTCACCAACATGCTCCCAGGGGATGGCAGCCAGGACCATGTAGAGACTGGAAACTGGTCCCATGAGGAATAGTTGAACAAAAGAGCTTCCCAAGGGAAGGAGCCCACACTCCTTGTGTGGTGACCTGACACTGGCAGGACACATAGGAAGGTTTTAGGTTTCCTCACTTAGTGGGAGGAGGACTTGCAGTACTTAGACGTTGGCTATTGGTAACTGTTCTTGGTTGAGCACAGCCCCGTTCCAGGCTTTGTGGTGAGTGCCCCGTGTACGATCTCATTTAATCCTCACATCCACCCCGTGGGTTAAACTGCTGCTATCCTCATCTCACAACCTGGGGCCAAGTCACCTGGGTGGTGAGCGGCAAAACTAGCACTAGAGCTAGAAGCAGGTCCAAACCCAGAGCCTGGTCTCCTGCTCCCCTGCAGTACCTGCTACGTGGTCCCACAGCCTGTCACGGCCAGGGACTGGCTGTCGTGTGTCCTTCCCATACCCTCCAGTGTGGCTACATCACATGGTGGACATCTGTGCTGCTTGCACTGTTATGGCTGGTCCCTGGTGGAATCTGATGCAGGTTTCCTTCTAAAATCCCAGGATAGAATATGTAACGGTGACGCCAGAAGGATTCCGGTACCGGGGCCAAATCTTCCCAACTGTGAATGGGCTCTTCAGATGGTTTAAGGATCATTACCAAGATCCTGTACCAGGTAAAATCTGCTCTCTGAATCCCAGGGTGTGGTGGAAGCCACATGGAGGCCCTGACTCAGTAATCACTGGCCTTCTGGCAGACAGGGTGAGGCCTAGGCTGCCACTTCAGCTGTCTTACTCCCACCCAGCCCCCCAGCATCAGGGAGGTCCTCTCCCACTGTGCCTGTGCCACTTCCCTTCTTGCTCCCTGAATGGGGAAACCAAAAATAAGTGAGTGGGGCGGGGGAGGTCACTGACTTGAGCCATATCCATATCCTATAGGCATCACCCCCAGCAGCAGCAGCAGGACCCGGACGCCTGCCTCTATCAATGCTACCCCAGCCAACATCAACCTTGCAGGTGAGGGGCCTGGACCTGGGACCACAGGTGGGACAGGTGGAGCTTGGGGCTGCCCCCTCTACCATGCCCACTCACGCCTCTGTGTGCTTGCAGATTTGACAAGGGCCGTGAACGCCCTGCCCCAGAACATGACCTCGCAGATGTTCAGTGCCATCGCAGCCGTGACAGGCCAAGGACAGAACCCTAACGCCACCCCAGCCCAGTGGGCATCCAGCCAGTATGGCTATGGCGGCAGTGGAGGGGGCAGCAGCGCTTACCACGTATGTCTCTTGGAGGGGCGGGAAGGGGACTCGTCAGCCTTTACCAACCTGTGTGCAATGGACTGGCCTCTGGCAGTCTGTGGTGCCCCCCATGAGGGGCATTGTACAGTTTCTGTGCCACCGCCTTAGGGGCCATCTCCAGTAGATACTCCTTTTCCTCATACTCATTTGCAGGGAAGGGAATGAGAGAAAGCCTGACCTTTCCACAGAGTCCTTTGGGGTCTTTGGAACCCTCTAGCCTAGAGGTGGTCAGGATTGGTGGGCCCCATTGGTCTCTGCTGCTTAAACCACATATTCCCAGGGGAAGGTCAGCCAGAAAGCCCTGTGCTGAGCCCACCCTCCCAGCTTGCCACCAGTTCACAGCAAAGCCAAAACCCATCCCCTCTTTACTCTTCACCTCTCCAGGTGTTCCCAACGCCAGCCCAGCACCCAGTGGCCACAACGCTAATGA
>NW_006203772.1:423765-434018 GCF_000334495.1 Tupaia belangeri chinensis
ACCTACTCCTACCCGACCCCGAGCCAGCCCATCACCACGCCGCAGTACCACCAGCTGCAGGCCAGCACCACCCCGCAGTCTGCCCAGCCTCAGCCCCAGCCCTCCTCCAGCTCCCGGCAACGGCAGCAGCAGCCAAAGTAAGTACACAGCTCGTGTTCCCGACCAGGGTAGCAGCAGGGGCAGGTGCGCCAGATCCTGACAGCCGGAACCCAGGTGATATCCCCGGGGCAGTGGTTTCGGGCGAAGGAAAAGAGGGCTGTGTAGCAGCTGGCCACAGGTGTGAGGTCCCTTTTGCAAGGGTGGGTGCTGCACCAATGACTGTAGGAGGTCTTTCTCCTAGTGAGCCCCAATCTCACCTCTTCCAGGTCTAACAGCCATGCAGCCATCGACTGGGGTAAGATGGCAGAGCAGTGGCTGCAGGAGAAGGAGGCAGAACGGCGGAAACAGAAGCAGCGACTGACGCCTCGGCCCTCCCCCAGCCCCATGATCGAGAGCACCCCCATGTCCATTGCTGGCGATGCTACTCCACTCCTGGATGAGATGGATCGGTAGGGGGCCGGCTCCTCG
The DNA here is from genome assembly GCF_000334495.1 of Tupaia belangeri chinensis. NCBI lineage: Eukaryota > Metazoa > Chordata > Mammalia > Scandentia > Tupaiidae > Tupaia > Tupaia belangeri. The sequence continues at coordinate 424,333 of NW_006203772.1, forward strand.
GACTCTGGTTACCTCTGAGACTGGAGAGGCCTAGCCACCCACTGCCTCCTTCCCTGCCCCTCCTTTTCTGTCCATAAAGTGGCGTGAAGTGACGTTCTCTTTGGTGGTCAGCCTGGATGGGTGACAGGCTGGATGACTTTGCGAACTTGAGCTCAGTGTACGCTCGGTGACAGTTCTCCCGCTCCAGACCCTTGCCGACCACCTGCCCTGGGACCAGGCTGGGAGGGGAGTGTTGCAAGGAGGAAGAGGAAGATGAGAGTGGAACAGCTTTGTATTCTGCTCCCTATAAGCCATTTTGAGCTTCTGCCCTCACCTGATGGGCTGTGACCAGAGCACCAAGCTCAGCACGAGTCCCCCCACTGCTCTCGGGGGGAGAGGGATGCTATTTATTCAGTTTGGGGCAGGAAGAAGGGGGAAAGTATTTCTGACCCTGATGCCAACAGCGTGGGTGGCTGTCAAAGCAGGATTGCAGGGGACAGAGGGGGTAGGGCTAACCTGCCCAGCCCCTGCCTGGCCATCCTCCCCACCTGCTGCTGCTGCTTCCTGCCTGTCATTTGAATAAACAGTGTTTCTACAGAGCTCTTGCCAAAGCTTCTCTCTTCAACTCTCCAGCTCTTTGAGGGGTGGCTTTCAAAGGAGTGTCTGGAGCTCCAGAGAGCCCAATTCCCTCTTCGATCCACCAGAGATGCGACACTCAGGAGAGCCGGCGGCTCCTGCATCAGACTTCCAGCCTGCATCCGTGTGAGCTCTGCTGTCTTCGCGTGGGCTGTTCGCTGTAAACAGGCAGTCCCTGCCTCAGGAGCCGAAGACCACTGTGGCAGTGTGAGCGGCAGGCCTGCTCCTGGTACTGAGAGCCCGCCCACACGCTCACAGCTACCTGCTCACTGGGCCAGCCTCGGCTGCTGTGGCATGTTGGAGCGCGGCCACAGCTGACCCAGGGCTTTTCAACTGAAGCCCCCGTGCCTAGGCCTCGTTCTCCGACGACCTCTAAACTACACAAGTCAGGTGTTTCTGCCCAGAACGGGTCCCACTCTCCACTGCTCCCACACACACCGACCCTAGGGAAAGCTGGGATGCGACAAGCCAGTCCGTGTCCCCACCCCCATTTCCGGCTCAGGACCAGCCAGCCCACTGCCCTTTCTGTTCTGGATGTCATCCCTTGCTTCTTCACAAGGGCTTCACTTCAGCTCAGTTTTCTGAGTCCGCACTGGTAGAGTAAGGCCTCCCTCCCACTCCCCTTCCTCTGCGTGGGAGAGGCCAGAAGAGGCCCCCGTCACCCAGCAATGGGGAGCCCCTCAGGCTTTCCTTCATTTCTTTCTCACTGTCGGCAAGCACTGCGGAAAGGGCTGGCCTTCTGCCAGGAACTCCGTTCTGTTTTCTTCAGCACAAAGGGTCTGCCAGGCTCTAGCAGGAGCAGGACCACATTAGCTGGAAAGGTCATGTCCCCGTGGGGCCACACACCTTCCCCAGGGCCACTCAGAGGAACAGGCCAGGCACTGTGGCAGGAGTGGGTGAAAGCTTCAGTTTATTGGGGAGTCACTGCAGGCAGACCCTGCCTGTCCCAGGAGTGGGTCTCACTCAGCTCAGTGTCCCAGGAGGGAAGGTCCTCCCCACCCACGCCACCCAGCGGCACTCTCCTGTCCGTCCTAGGATGTGCCCCTTCCTCTCCTCCCACCTGCCCTCCCATGTCCTTCCCAAACCACAGCAGCCCCCACCCCCCCAAAAAAAGGAGCCTAAAGGTAGGGGGAGAGAAGAGCAGCAGGGCTCAGCTACAGGCTTGATGGCATTTATTCTTCACCTGGTTGCCCTGGCCTCAACTGAGATTGGGGTTTGATGCTGGGGGAGATTTCCTCTTGGTGACCTTCCTGGCTTGTGGGGTCTTTGCCCCGTTCTTCTTAACCGGGCTGGTGTTCTTCTCTCTCTTCCTGGGTGATGAAGAAGACTCCACGATATCCTCGCTGGAGGGTTCTTCCTGCCGGGGGTCATTGTAACTGTCCTCACTCTCCAGCTCTTCCCGGCTTTCGGGGCTGGACTCTGACATCCTAGCCAACCTCCTCGGGCTTAACGAGCGGCTCAAGTCTGGAGGTGAAGACTCAGATTTCACCGGGCTCCTCTTCTTAGTCAGCTTGCCCTTCTTGGCTTTTTTCTTCAGCTTTGCCTTCTCATCCGTGTCCTCCTCCTTGTCTCTCTCTCTCTCTTTTTCCTTTTTCTTCTTTACCTTCTTGATCACCTTGCTGCCCTGGTTCTTCCCCGTGGGACTCTCAGAGCGCCAGATGGTGATGGGAGCTGCCGAGTCCAGGGCCCCGGTGACCGTGCCGGTGCCTGGCTCAGTGGGTGTGGTGGTGGGCCCCACCTGGGTCGGGATGGGCGGCTTGCTTTCTTCCTCCTCTTCATTTAAGTCATCTGTCCCACACTCGTGGTGGAGGGGATGATGGATCACTGCCACGGAGACAGGCCTGTAGCTTTTGCACCTGGGAGGAGGGGAAGAAGCAGTTGACAGAGTTGGGCGGTGCCCCGGAGAGCCCTCCACTCAGCCCGCTGTCACTCACCAGCCGTACCAGAACCTCTCCACACTCTCCTCCTCGGGGACCAGCTCGAAGCAAGGGGACTGGATGATGTTCAAGCAGGTCGGGCCAGGGTCTCGGGAGCTGCTGCTATTTGTCTTCTCTGAGCAGTCCTTCAGCCTGCCACACAGGGACCCTCAGCCTGGCTCCCACATCGCTCTCCCCCCGGGGGGCAGCCAGAGCAAGAAGCCTAAGAGACAGCAGGCTTCTGCCGGGCCGCCCATGCCAGACCTCCCCGCTGCTCTGAGCAGAGCTGGCTTCCCAAGGCTGGGTCTGAGCTGGCAGCACAGGTCAGAGCACGGTGAAAGATGGCCTGGCTCTGCCGTGGGGCCCCCAGGAGAGGGCCCTACCTAGAATCGCAGTCGCAGTGGCTGACAGCATGCAGGTGCAGACTATGGTGGCCGTAGTCAGAGCGGAAGGGGTAGATGATGTGCCCGGTGCACGGCGTGTGTTTCCAGCAGCACCTGTCAGTCTCCTTGTGTTCACCTGCGGGAGGGCCGGGTCACTCAGGCGACAGCTCAATGTCAGGCCTGGCCACTGCCCCCCAGCCCTGCACCTGGCTCTGCTTCAGTCGTGGTCACTCCAGATCCCAGCGCTGCCCTTTCCCCTGCCCGCAGCAGGAACCCGCCTTCCCCCTGCAGACTCACAGCCAAGTCTGATACACAGGAGGCCCTCACCCGGCCCGTGCTGTCCTGGGGCACCCTGCCACTTCCCTCCCCACTCCTGTGGGAACCTGCCCTGCCAGACCCTCCGCTGACTCCTGCCTGCCTCACACAGCTGCCCTCTCCATGAGGCGCCCTGGCAGGGGAAGGCCTCTCACCATGGCTCACCACAGGGCCACGTGCGCCTGTCCTGCCCTGCTCCTGGCCGGGAGGCCCCGTCTGACCCGCAGCCTCAGAGGCCTGTGGTGCCCTGGTGTCCTATGGGAGTGCAGCCTCACCCTGCGCCGTGCTCCTGGGCTTCTGACTGGGACGCCTCCCTCTCTCCCTTCCTTTCTCCTCAGCTCTTTCTGCTCCCTCTTGACCTGTCTCAGGTCTCCCTTTCCCTCAATGCTTGCCCTTCTCTTCTCATCAGGTTCCCATTCTCTCTCCCCAGTCCCTCAAGTCACAGATTTCTGATCAACCGCCCCCTTTCAGGCAGCACAGATTCCTTGTCCCCTTTCCCAGGGCACAGGGAGAGGCCGCTGGGGCCAGAATGGGGTTGATAAAGCTTTGAAGAAGCCTCCTCCTCTCTTACTCGGCTGAATGCCGACGGGAGTTCCGCAAGCCCACCTCTGACCTGCCTAAGGCCCCAGCCCACCATGGCCTCCCCTTTGGCCACCTTCTAAAAGGCCACTCCTCGGGGCCTGTCAGCCTGAGGCCAAGACTGCACACCAGGCAGGGAAGGGGCCGCACTGCAGGCTCCCCTGGGACAGCAGCTCCACCCACCCAGGGGCTCTGTGCTGGAGCTGGCAAACTCCCTCAACAGGCCATGAGGACTGCGCCTTTGTCCAGCCGCTACACAGTGCAATCGGGGCAAGGTCTCATGCTGGCCGCCAGCCAGGGATTACCCAGGTCATGGCTGTTAGTCCCGGCAGCTTTAAAGGGCCCAAGAAGAGAGAGCAGCGGGGTCTGAGGCCTACCCCACATTCCTCTGCCCTTCCCTCCCAAGGCTGTGAGGGGCCAGGTCCCCACCACACCCCTGACCCACTTGGTAATCCCTTTTCCTGCTTCCTCCTCCAGTGCCCTCTCTGTCCCTGGGGGGAGAAGGCAGGCATGTGTGGCAGGACCTTGGAACACACCAGCTCCTTGGGTTCCTGCAGTGCTGAACTGGGGCAAAGTGCAGCCGGGTGGTCAGTGCCCTGAGCTTGCAGTAAGACAGGCCCTGAGTTCAAGTCTTGGCTGTCACTAGCTGGGTGACCTAGAGCAAATGACTTCTCCGAGCCTGTGTTTCTTTATCCACTAAATGCGATGGTGGCCATACCTCGTGTTCAGGGTTATGGGCAGGCCTTGATTCGAATGTGTAAGATATTTGTGCACATAAAGTGCCATCCAAAGCAAGGGTGATTGTGACCCGAGAAAGGAGTGCTCTCTGGCTCTGGCACCTGCAGGAGATTGGGATGGGGTGGGGCAGCCAGGTAACCCCTTCGGGACCAAACACTTCCTCCCCTTCACTAGGTGTCAGCTCTCCCAGATGAGAGGGCTGGGAGGGCCCCCTGGGCCAGGGTCCCCTGGACCCACCTTCAGAGGAGAAGGTAGACGCATCGGTGCTGGACGCCACGCCAGTCAGCAGGTGTCCTCTCTCCCAGCTGGGCAACCTGTTTATATCTGAGAGAGTACAGAGTGGCAGTGGCGGCCGCCCTTCCCGTGCATTCACCAGACACTTCCTGAGAAGCCCCAGGTCTCGGGTCCCAGCTGCATCCTAGGGATGCAGAGACTTTAAACACAGCAGGGGGCACAGACGATGTCTGGGGTGGCCCAGCACAGCAAAAAGATGCCGCTCTGTCAGGCTGACCTGAGTGAGAAGGTTCCGGGTTCACATCTGCAGATCCTTCCACCCCCAAGTATGCCACGCACACACATGCCCATCTGGCTGGCTGAACTGAGGGTGGAGACCCTGTTAGAGATGGTCTCCCTCTCTCTCCTTCTCTCTGTCTCACTCAAGAAAGAAATAAACTTAAAAACAATGATAATTGGGACCAGCAGTTGGTTTAATGGCTATGTCGCTAGACCCCCATGTAGTTGACCACGGTTCGAGTCCCGGACCTGATGGCTTAAATTCACGCCGGGCACATGTGTGTGTATGCCCAAGATCCAGAGAAGAATGGAGGAGAAGGGATTGCGGCATGGCCATCCCCTCCAGGGGGTGATTTCTTGCTTTCTGTCTCTCTGTCTGTCTGGCGAGCACACGTGCCCTATAGCAAAAACCTCTCAAAAAAAAAAAAAAAAAAAAAAAAACCACAAAAACAATAACAGTCCTAGCTCTCAAAGGGCTGGGAGAGGTTCATGCCACTAGGGCATGCAGACACTGAGGGCAATGGTGGGGCACAGAGCAAGGGCCACCTACCAGGACTGGGTGGGGGACAGGAGATTATGAAAGATCCTTAAAAGGAGCATCATTTGGAGCTGGAGTGACAAACAGAAGTGAGACAGAGTCTAAGCAAGGAGGGGTGGCTCCAGAAATTGTCCCAGGGTGTGTGCAGCCTGTCAGAGAGTAGCCCTAAGTAGACCCCCAAATGGGTGGCAGATGCCCCCGCCATCAGCAGAGGGTAGAGTCCACCACCTTTCTGTCCCAGCTAGCTTTGTCCTTTGAGGCACTGACTGCAGCCCTGCTCAAGGAAGGGGAGCTGGTTGCTAGGGGCCTTCAGTGGCTTTCAGTGGCACTTGATCATCCTCCTCCAGGTCCCTGGTGAGCTGCTGTTTTGCATAGCACGGCAAGTACTCGAAATTTACTCAGTGCACGAGTGAATGAACAAATGACTGTGAGCGCTTCCGGAGAGTCCTGTACCGCTGCTGTTCCTCTCAGCAGATCATTTCACCAGCACCATCCGTGGATGCGCCTACCCTCATCACCTCCTCCAGCCTAGGGAAGGGTGTCCCTGCCTCCTCCCGGCCAAAGCATATGTACTCGAGGTCCCAGTCGGAATGTCACCCTCCTACTCTACTGGCTTTTTCCCTCTACAGGCTATGAACATATTTTGTTTAAATACATTCTCTTGGGGCCAGCAGGTGGCATAGTGGTTAAGGCGCTGGACACTCCCACATGACCAACCATGGTTGGAGTCCCAGATCTGGTGGCTTGCTTTCTCACTTTCCTTCTCTCTGTGTGTGTGTCTCTCTCTGGTCAAATTAAATAATAATAATAATAATGAATGAATGAGTAAATAAAATTAAATAGTTTTTTTTTAATTCTCAACCCTATTTCTCCCTCTACCACGTATCTCTCCCTCTTCCTTTTCAGCCCCTTCATTCAAAAGATGTGTCTGGATAGCTTCACTAGGCACCGGTGGCTCCCTTCAGAGAGTCAGAGTCTCCACCTCTTTTTACTCCCACTACTTGTAAGATATATGTACACCACCTATGTGACAGCCAGTGACATGCTGAGTGCATATGTTTGTGTGCCCCAAATCCTGACACGATGGAGAAATGGAGAAGGGATTGCAGTGTGAACATGGCCCCTGGCCCATTTAGGGGTAGTTCTGACCTCTCCTTCACTCTCTGGCGAGCTCATGCATCTTCTGGCTAGTAAAATATGCCTTTGATTCTAAATCCCCACCATAGTCCCAGTCTATGGATGGGAACTCAGAGACTCAACAAGGATAATAGCTTGCCCAGAGACACAAGTTAACAGGTGGCACAGGTCGGAGTATCCCTAATTAGACCTCCAAGTGGGGCGGCTGATCCCTCCCGCCATCAACTACAGGGTAGAGTCTGCCACTTGCCCTTCCTTCCCAGTTAGCTTTGTCCTTTGAGGCACTGGACTCCAGCCCTACTTAAGGAAGGGAAGCTACTGCTTGAGGTATGCAGTAGGCCCTGAGGGACAGGTCCCCGGTGAGCTCCTTCAAACCCAGGGCTTCCTGGCTCTGTAGCCTGTGCTCTTGCAGTTTACTCACACATGCCAACAAAGGGTTACTTTATATGTCATGAGCTCCACAGCTGTCTTCGGCCACACTCAGCTCCATATCCAAAACCTGTCCTTCCAGCTGTCACCTCCTACACCTGCTTTTCTTTCTTTCTTTTTAATTAATTACTTGGGACCAGCAGATGGTATAATAGTTGCGTCGTTGGACTCTCACATAGGTGACTGCAGTTCAAGTACCAGACCCAGCAGCTTAGACACACACCAAGCACGTGTGCGTGCATGCATGCCCAAAATCCCAAGAGGATTTTGGAGAAGGGATTGCACATGGCTATCCCCCAGGGGGGTGATTTTTCGCTTTCTATCTCTCTGTCTCTGTTTCTCCGGTGAGTGCATGCACCCGATACCAAAAATCTCTCTCTATAAAAGAAATTAGGAGCTGGTAGGTGGTGTAGTGGTTAAGGGCACTGGATTCTCACATGGCTGACTACTGTTTGAGTCCCAGACCTGGTGGCTTGCTTTCTCACTTTCCCTCTCTCTCACTATGTCCCTCTCTGGTCAAATTTAAATAAATAAATAAAATAAAGTCCAATAAGATAATTCCTTTAAATAATTAATCAATCTATTTATTTGTTGTGGTTTTCAAGCTGCCAGGTCCAGGACTTGAACCATGGTTGAAACTGTAGTTCAAGTCCAGTACCTGGCACCACACCACTTGCTGACCCCTACACCTGCTCTTCAATTCCATTATGGCCATTTTTTTATTTTAATAGATTTTTGTTATAGGGCATGTGTGCTCGCCAGAAAGACAGAGAGACCGAAAGTGAGAAATCACCCTCCAGGGGGGATGACCATGCCACCTGCAATCCCTTCTCCTCCATTCTCCTTTCAGGATCTTGGGCACACGCGCCCGGTGTGAGTTTAAGCCACCAGGTTCAGGACTCGAACCATGGTTGACTACATGGGAGTCCAGCAACATAGCCATTACGCCAACTGCTGGTCCCCATCATAGCCAATTATTCACCCTCAGGTTTTACTCAATCCTGACTCCACAGCCTCTCTTGTCCAGCTTGGACCCTAAGATCATGCCTTAGAAGCCTGAGCCAGGGTCAGGAATCAATCTGTTCTCTCTGACTTAATTGGCCTTGCTCTATCTGGTCCAAGTACAACTGGTCCATGGTCTTTCTTGAACCATGAAAAAGGCCCATATGCAGGACAAGAACCTATTTTCCACTAACGCCTCTGACAAGCCCTGACAACCATCAACTCTATATGTGAAGGGAGGAGAGAAGGAAAACCAAAAGGAGGAGGAATTTGCTGGCTTTCCAGATCTGAGAAAGGCAACTGCTCTTTAATTTCAGAGTCCTGCAGCAAGAGTGATTGGGGTTGGGCAAAGAATGGACTTCAGAATGAATAAGTAAGGTGATGACTTGAAAGGAAGTCCTCTTCCTTTCAAAGACCACGTGGTCTTTGTGGGTGGGGCATTAATCAAACTCACAGGTGATGCTCATTTGTACAGAATCTTCCCCGTCCTGAAGACCCAGGGGCTCCCCTGGCCTTGGCGGCACAGGGGGTTAGACACCAGAGCAGCCGAATAGGGAAGGGAGGGAAGGATAAAGGAAGGGAGGGAAGAACCAAGGAAGGGAAGGAGAGAGAAGGGAACAAGGGAGGGGCACTGCGCCCTCGTCGCCTTAGAAATGCCGTCCGGCTCCGCCCCCATCTGGAGGTGATTATGATGTCACGCGTGGAACTCCCCGGACTCCTTCTCCCCCTCGGGGTCAATGGAAACGATCGCTCCAGCCCCGACGCGGGGGTGGGCGCTGAACCATGGCCTCCAGCTAAGCCCCACGCCTCGACGGGGGTGACCTAGGCCGCGGCTAGGGCACTGTGGAGCCTCCTGGTCCTCCACCGCTCGAGGCCCCAGCCTAAGTAGCAGGCGATCTCCAGGGTCTCAGGACCCCAGTCCTCAATCATTGGTCCGCGGCTCGACGTGAGCCCGCCCCCAGGGCCTAACCCCGCCCCACCGGGCCCTTAGCCCCGCCTCCCTCGTCAGCATCCCAGCCTCCCGTCCCACCACGACCTGGGGGCTCAAGCCAGCCCCTGCCCCGCCCCTCCTTACCCCTGCTCTCGCTCTCCTCCCAGTCGTTGGCCTCGCTGTCAGTCTCCTCCTGCGTCCATCTCTCAATCGTTAGTGTCGTCCTGACCCACATCGCTCTCAGCCTAGTTCTCCGTCTCTACCTGCCTCTTCCTCGCAGAAGTTCAACCCTGAACCTCGGCTTTGCACCCGCCTCCCCCCTCCCCGCTCTAGGCCGCGTGGTCTGCCCTGCCAGGTCTGAGCGTCAGCCGCGTTCTTCATCCGGGACCTTCCAGCTCCTTCCAGGCTCCTCTTTGTCCCACCTTTAGGCCTGGTGCTTCCCCTTTACCTCAGGCCTAAACCTCACAGGGCCAGGCCTCAGTCCCATCCCTAGTTCCTCTCCAGACCCGGCTTAGTCTCGCCCCTAAATCTTAACCCCGGCCCCAAACCGGAGCCCCCAATTCTTACTCCCACGCCTAGCCCCGCCCCCA
>NW_006203772.1:435258-443104 GCF_000334495.1 Tupaia belangeri chinensis
AATTCCACCCCGCACCCGCGGCTTTGCTGACCCCGCCGCCCAGCCGTAAATTCCAGTCTCCCCTCGCCCCACCCTAGCCCCTAGCTCCGCCTCATGCTTGCCCGGCACCCCCCACCCGCCTCCCCCCTCCCCGCTCTAGGCCGCGTGGTCTGCCCTGCCAGGTCTGAGCGTCAGCCGCGTTCTTCATCCGGGACCTTCCAGCTCCTTCCAGGCTCCTCTTTGTCCCACCTTTAGGCCTGGTGCTTCCCCTTTACCTCAGGCCTAAACCTCACAGGGCCAGGCCTCAGTCCCATCCCTAGTTCCTCTCCAGACCCGGCTTAGTCTCGCCCCTAAATCTTAACCCCGGCCCCAAACCGGAGCCCCCAATTCTTACTCCCACGCCTAGCCCCGCCCCCAGCCCCGCCCCCGTCATTCTCTCAACCTCACGCTTCTTCTCTCAACCTCACGCTTCGGCGGGCTCCGCGAGGTCCCAAGTCCCCGAACTGAACCTCAGCTTCGCCCGCCGGGGCCACTGTCTCTGCACCCCAGCTACCTCCCCATCCCGGCTTCTCCAAGGTAGCTCCCTTTCGCGCCCACAAGCCTCTCCGCAGGAGCCCAAAGCTGAGCTCTCGGAAGGGACGTGATTGATGTGGGATCTCAGCCGCCCTGCGGCCGCCCCTCCCCCAGCCCCGGCGCGGCCACCCTAGAGCCAACTCCCAGGGTCGCCTCCCAGCCCCCAGGGGCACCCTGGCCTAGAGACAACACCGCCCAGTAATGGGGTCCATTAGGCTCACCATAGGCTGGTCCAGTCAGGAAGGCTAGGCAGGCTGCACTCATAGTGACCTCCTCCCAGTAACACAATCCTCACTCCCTCGGTAGCACACTGCTCATGCACACATCACACACAGCGACGCACAGTCTACACACCAAGACACAGGTACAAAGGCACACGCCCAACACTTGGCATGTGTGCTGTCCACATGCCCAGGTAGGCCCCACACATGGCATGTGTGTTGTCCACATGCCCATGTGCTTCCTGCAGCCCGCACAGCAGCATAGCATACCGCAGGCTTCCTTTGGTAGGCATCCAGACAGGCTCTGTGGGCACTGAGACAGGTTCTGTGCAAAACATGGGTGAGGAGCACAGTGCAGTGAGGGAACGGAGATGGAAAACAAATACAACCAGTCTGAAAAAGTTAGGGCTGCATCACCGACATTCATGGCACTGTACCCCTCAATTTCTCTTGGGAGTTTCCAAAGCCTGCATATGCCTCAAAGGATGGAGGGGAAAGGAGAGTCTGAACCTTGTTTTTATCCAGGGTCATCAAAGGTCCCTCCTGCTGATACTGCTCTACCAGAACCCAACCTTCACTTTCCTCCAGAACCAAGTCCTGAGTAGAGAGGGCCACTGCCCAGATCCTCTCATCCCACTGTAGGCCTAGACCAGGAGCAGCAGGGGAGGGTGAGGTATGCAGAGAAGCCTACCTGGCCTTCTGGGCCAGTGTGGCTGGGTAAGAATGGGACCAGGCATGGAATGGACTGAGCATCTGCTCTATGGGAGCCAGGATCTGTGCTCTCATCTGGGCCCTCCATGGTCTCCCAGGATAATGACTTGAAGTCTCATGTGTTATCTTTTATTGGCCCAATGTGTGAAGTACTTACAGCCAATCCATGACTTTGGGTTAGATGTCAGCAAGGAGCGAGGGTCTTGGTCCCTCTTCCCCAGATAATAGTTAACAGTTATAAGAGGTTAAGGTTTTTGAACTCTTCCTATGTGATTTATTTTATTCATCCACACAATCTCACACATTCAGAATTACCAGCCCCAGGGAACCAGCAGTTAGAGTAATGGCTATGTCGCTGGACTCCCACGTAGTCGACCGCAGTTCGCGTCCCGAACCCAGTGGCTTAAAACTCACGCCGGGCGGGTGTGCGTGCATGCCCAAGATCCCGAGAGGAGAATGGAGGAGAAAGGATTGCGGCGTGACCATCCCCCCTGGGGGATGATTTCTCGCTTTCTGTCTCTCTCTCTCTCTCTGTCTGGCGAGCACACACGCCCTCTAGTTAAAATCTCTCACAAAAAAAAAAAAAGAATAGAATTATCAGCCCCATTTCAGAGGAAACTGAGGCTCAGAGGATAAGTCTCTGCCTGAGTTTTCATCATTAGTAAGAGTGAACGGCAGGGATTCAAAAGCAGGTGCTCCTGACTCAAAGCACAGCTGAGGGTGGCCAGCAGTTAGCATAATGGCTATGTCGCTGGGTTCCCACGTAGTCGACCGTGGTTCGCGTCCCGGACCCAGTGGCTTAAAATTCACGCCGGGCGTGTGTGCGTGCGTGCCCAAGAACCCAGAGGAGAATGGAGGAGAAGGGATTGCGGTGTGACCATCCCCCCGGGGGTGATTTCTTGCTTTCTGTCTCTATGTCTTTCTCTGTCTGGCGAGCGCATGCGCCCTATAGTGAAAACCTCTCCAAAAAAAAAAAAAAAAAAGAGGAAAAAAATAAAACAACTCACGCTGGGCGCATGTGCGTGTGTGCCCAGGAAGAGGCAGAGGCAGAGTCCCTATTCTTTCTGGGCTGTCTGGTCAACCCAAAAGCATTCCAGATTCAATCACTTCTCATTGCGTTTTCCTCAGAGAGGTATTTATTTATTTAACATTTATTTATCTATTTATTTGTTGTGATTTATTTATTGTGATTTATTTGTATTGTTTGCTGCCAGGTCCAGGATTTGAACCATGGGCAGCCATGTGGAAGTCCAGCGCCTCAACCACCATGCCACCTGCCGGTCCCAATAGAGAAGTATTTTTAAAGGATAGGCGACAGGAGAAAAAAAAAAAAGAATCTCCAGTTGTAACAATTTGGGGAAAAGTACCAGTAGGAGGACACATTTAGGGGGAAGAGACCAGAGAAAAAGTTTCTAAAACTAGTCATTCAGATCTCACCCAGAGGTGCAGTAAGGTGCAACATCCACCACCACCAAATCTGGTTTCTGGGTCCCTTGCCTGCCTAGGGGCCAAAGATGGCCAGAATCCCAAAGGGGATCTGGTCCTCGATGACTATGCAGCTTGGCTTATTCTGCTTCCCTCATCCCCAACAAGGACTCCAGTTCTGAAGATGCTAATAATAGACTTTAATGCATAAGGCACAGTGTGAGGCTGGAATCATTAGGCATCCTCACATCCAAAGGGCCCAGCAGGAACACCCCCCCCTCCACTGCTGGGGACCCAGGGGAGCCTCCAGAAGAGAAAGGGGCCATCCAGTCTTTGGCGTGGTGCCTAGGAAAGGAAAGTGACTAGCATGGTCCTAGCTACCCCTCGGGGGTACTGCCACCAAGGGGCAGCTCTTTGGTCTGAAAGAACGGTCAGTGCAAATGTCCAGGGCCCACGCTCTGGGATAGTCCAGGTGGCACGGTGCCCACCCCAGGGCTGGGCAGTCTCTGGACAGTCTCCTCACCCTTCACGAGCAACATGTGGACTTCTTCTTGCTGGCAGTTTGGTAGAGGTTGCTGTCATTGCTGTTGATGCCTGAAGAAGGGTGGAAAGTTATGTGAAGCCAGGATTGGAGTCCCCCCGGATCTCTGCCTCCCTCGATCAGGTGCGCACTCACGGACAACATCCCCAATGCGCCGGGCCCCTGATTTCTCCAGCTCAGCCAGGACGTTGGCCTCAAAGGTCAGGGCTGCCACGCGGAAGAAGAATTCCCGGACATTCTCACCTGACACAGGAACAGGTAGGTTCTCAATGGCTGAGCCAGGTCTGAGGGCACTGGGCACAGCTAGAGGCACAGAAGTGAGAAGAGGGGCAGGCAGGCATGGGCTGGCAGAGGGCCTGAGCCTCTGACTCACCAGTAAGAGATGACACTGCCCAGTACTCAGCCTTAATCTCCTGGGCCACTTTGAGGGCATCTTTCTCCATTAGCACATACTGAGCTGGAGTCTGAGGGGAGGTCAAAGTCAGATGGGGAGGTTCCCTCATCAGGTCGGGGAGTCCCCCCACTGGCACACTCACACTCAGGTCCTTCTTGGAGCCCACGAGGAAGAGGAGCACGCTGGCAGGGTCATTCTCCTTGAGAGCATCAGCCAGCCACTGCCTGCCACAGATGGTGGACACCGAGGGCTGAGTGGGCCTGCCTGGCCCACATTCTGCCTCCCACCCACATTCAAATGTCCAGCTGCACCCTCTCTGGTCTTAGTTGCATTCTTCTTCTCTCTTGACCACCCTTCTTTTTTCTTTTCTTTTTTTAATTTAAGAGACTTTTGCTATAGGGCATGTGTGCTCATCAGAAAGAAACAGAGAGACAGAAAGCAAGAAATCAACCCCTGCGGGGGGAGGGGGGATGGCCATGCTGCAATCCCTTCTCCTCTATCCTCCTCTCAGGATTTTGGACACGCACATACATGCACCTGGTGTGAGTTTAAGCTGCCGGGTCCAGGACTTGAACCACGGTCAACTGTGTGGGAATGCAGCAACAAAACCATTATGTCATCTGCTGGTCCCCCACCCCTTTTTTCTTCTTTTTTTTTCATTTAAAACAAGAGAGTTTATTTCTCTAGAAGTTGTTATTACAAATCTTTCTTAAAAATAATTAATTTTGTTTATCATTATTATTTTTTTAATTTGTCACAGGGCATGTGTACTCATGAGAGAGAGAGAGAAAGAAAACATGAGAAAGCAAGCCACCGAGTCCAGGACTCGAACTGCGGTCAGCCATGTAGTAGTCCAGCGCCTGAATCATAGCACCACTTGCTGGCCCCTTTCTTTCTTCCTTTTTTCTTGGAGAGGTTTTTACTATAGGGCTCATGTGCTTGCCAGAGAGACAGAGAGACAGAAAGCGAGAAATCACCCCCCAGGAGGGATGGTCACACCGCAATCCCTTCTCCTCCATTCTCCTCTTGGGATCTTGGGCACGCAGGCACACGCGCCTGGCGTGAGTTTAAGCCACCAGGTCTGGGACGCAAACCGCGTTCAACTACATGGCAGTTCAGTGACATAGCCATTATGCTAACTGCTGGTCCCTCTTCTCTTTCTTTTTTTCTTAAATAAAGTTCAATTTTTCCTCCAGCGATTTTTTTAAAACTTTACTTATCTCTTCCATGAAGCGAAAAAAGAGAAAGAAACAGTACCTTCAACAGGGTCTTGAAATTATCATCCACCGCCAGCCTTAGCCAGCCTGGGATCATGTGTGTGATCCCTGTGCACTCAGGGAGTCTCTGACACAAATCTAGAACCTTCCTGTGTGGGCCAGCCTCACTGAGCATCATACTTTACAGCTACCCCATCACCATCACCCAGCGCCCCAGCTTCTTCCCGCGGCCTCCCATCACAACGCAGCATCCTCACATACTTGGTATGTTCCAGGGACGCCACATCATTCAGGTTGAAGACAATGATGATGGCTGGAAGAGTGGCAGAAACAGTCCCACATTGATAGGGAAGACATTACAGGCTAAGCTTCCCAGCCCCTAGCTCTAGGTAAGAACGTGGGTGTATCCTCAGTGCTACCTACCTCATTGCCCACGCCCCTTACCTTGAGCCCCACGGTAGTAGGTTGATGCAATGCATTTGAACCTCTCCTGTCCAGCGGTATCCCAACTGGGAGGAAGGAGTGAAGCACGGTATGTTGGGGGATAGGGCGGGAGTGCTGGGGAAGGGGTAGCCGGAACAGGTGGAGGAAACACTCACAGCTGCAGACTAAAGGGGACGCCCAACACTTCAAATCGTTCCATCTCAAAGTCCACTCCAATGGTGGCCTTGTAATTCTTATCGAAGGTGTCTTTGCAGAATCTGAGGGGTCATGGGATGCTTTGGCCTAGAGTCTAGCCCACCTGGCTAGGCTTAGCACCACCCCGTCCAGCCCAGCCTAGCCCAGCTCCAGCACCCCCTTACCTATTAATGAGGCAAGTCTTCCCCACCGACAGGTCTCCCACCACAATGACCTTGGAGATCTTAAATCTGCTGAACATAAGAGTGGGGGAGGGGGACGACAGGGTCTTTCACTCTAGGGAGTTCCAAAGCTCCCTACAAGGTCCAGAGAGGCAACTGCACCCAGGCTGAGGTTACCATCAATGCCAACCCTCCCAGGAACTGCCTGACAGATGTGCTAGGGAGTATTTTGTGCCCAGATAAGAAACTGAACCCAGCTCTCGTACTTAATAGTTGTGTGATTCTGGGTAAGTTATTAACCTCTCTGAGGCACCCCTCTCCCCCACTTTAAGATCTCTGAGATCAGGATGCATCTTAAGTGATGGTGTTTTTTCATTCAACAGAGAAATATCTCTTTTTTTGGAGAGGTTTTTGCTATAGAGTGTGTGCGCCGGACAGAAAGACAGGGAGAGACAGAAAGCGAGAAATCACCCCCCCAGGGGGAATGGTCACACCACAATCCCTTCTCCTACATTCTCCTCTCATCTCCTCCCGGGATCTTGGGCATACATGCACACGTGCCCGGCTTGACTTTAAGCCACCGGGTCCGGGATTCGAACTGCGGTTGACTACATGGGAGTCCAGCGACATAGCCATTACGCCAACTGCTGGTCCCCAAAGACAACAGTATTTATCAACAGTATCCAACACAGTGCCTGGCATGCAGTAAATAATTAATGGTGACAGGGAACCAGCAGGTGGCGTGGTGGTTAAGTTGCTGGACACTCCCACATGGTTGACCATGGTTCGAGTTCTGGACCTGGTGGCTTGCTTTCTCACTTTCCCCCTTTCTCTCTCTCTCTGTGTATCGCTCTGGTCAAATTAGAATAAAATGAATGAATAAAAGTAAATAAATAATTCTTTAAAAAATAATAATTAATGATGACAACTATTAATTATCTTTTTTAAAAAGAATTATTTAACTTCTTTTATTTATTTTAATTTGACCAGGGGCGGGGAGAGAGAGTGAGAAAGCAAACCACCAGGTCTGGGACTCGAACCGCAGTGTTAGGTCATGTGGGAAGCCAAGCACCCTTAACCACCGCCACTTGCTGGCCCCAATTACTTTCTTTTTTTTAAACTCACAGTGAGGCACAGCCAGCCCCCTGACGGAAAATTCGGTGGATGGTCTGTGGGAGCTGCGGAGGTAACCACCTCCTACGTTGGACACCTTGTTTCCCACCAAGAACCAAGCTGCCACCTTCTACCCCACCCATCTCACAACTTTGTTAGGAAAAGGGAGAACATAGGGTGTTAAAAAAGGGGGAGTAACCATTCAGCTAGCAGGGGCCGATGGAGCCCCAAGGGGTGGTCGTGTATAACCTGCTATGCCTACTGGGTGTCCTGCGACGTATTTTCTTACTTATGGGTGTCCCTAACTCACCCCACGGTGCCTGTCCGGTGCTCCTGGCAGGCGCAGGTGACGCGGGGGTGGAAATCTTTGTGCACGTGCAAAGCGGCTTCCTTCCTCAGGCACTGAGTGAGAGATGGAAGAATGTCCCCCACCCACTCTTGGCCCCTGTCCGGCGGCCAAGCAGCCCGGGGGGGGGGGTGGGGGGGACCACCCAGAAGCAGCAGGCCTAGCTCTGCAGCAGGGCCGGGCTCCAACCTCTAAGGGGTGTGGAGCCGCCTCCTCTCTGCCCACACCCCGCAGCAGCCACAAGCCCGACTTGGCCCTGGCGCCTACCTGGGGCAGCTCCGCCAGGACGCGGTCCCTCCGCACCGGCGCCAGAATGTTCATCTTGCCTGGGGTCTTGCGGGGCGCCCTGAGACGGCGCAGAGGCTTGATCCGTCCCGGCGACCCGGGCCCGTGGAGACCCGACAATCACCCGAGGCCGCGGTGTCCCGACTATAACTCGGGGCCACGGGGAGCCTGTGGGAGCCCGCGGCCTCGGAGACGCTACGACCACCGCCGGCCCCGGGGGAGAGATAATCACCCGGGGGTG
>NW_006203772.1:461894-470939 GCF_000334495.1 Tupaia belangeri chinensis
TGCCCGGCGTGGCCGCCCGCTTGGCTCCCGCTCTCCGACGCTGTAACACGATCCCCGGAAATTCCTGGAGAAGGGCCGCCCCCCGCCCCTCTCCTGGAAGCTGCTGGCTCAGCCGCCCGCCCTCTCCTCCCCTTCCCCTCCTCCCCACCGTGCTGCCCGAGTTAATCGGCCTGCCAGGGACCTCGCTAGGTACCAGGACCGTCCCCCCAGGCTGGAGTCCATCTAGGTAGCGATGGCCCAGGCTGCTCTCTCCTGCACTCTGTGCCAGGCTATGACTTCATGGGGACCCTTACCGAGCGGAATTGGTGATGAAGAATCGGCGATTGCTGCGCAGCATCTGGCGAAGCCAGGATCCCGCCAGGAGGAGAAAGGGGGAGAGAAGGGGCCCAAGGAGAGGCGGTGCTTCCCTCCTCGACTCCAAGCCCGAGACATGACTCATAAGAGTCTGCCCTCGCTCTTACTTAGGCCCTAGGAGGAGAGGTGGGCGAGCGCGGAAAGGGGGCGCCAGTGTCTGAACTGGGTGCCCACCGAGGAAAGACTTAAGTCCGTTATCTCCCTCTAAGGCTGACTTGTAGGTTTAGAGGGCGAAGGGGAGGCTGAAGACCAAGATTCCTTCCCCAGTAGAATATAAAGAGGGGTAGGTGGACTGGGGAACTCTACTTTTTAGTTTGGTCGCCGCCCTGGGACACAGGGACTGAGTGCCCTTTGATTACGAGTGACTGGTCACTGTCCTGGCTCCATTGGAATCTTTCTCCCAAGGGCATTTTCTTTTTGCAAAGCCTTGCTGGGTAGGAGAGGGGGGAGCCCATAACCAGTTTCACTGTCAAAGGGGACATCTGGTTCCATGGACAGCTGGGGAGAGTTAGGTACAGATGCTCAGCCTTGATCAGTATGAAACCTTGCGGTGTCGGGAACCGAACGTGAGAATGCACAGCTGACTGGGAAAGGGAAGAGAAGACAACCTGCGAGGAAGGAACTGAGGGAAAATTCTTCATAGGAAGAACTAGCGAATCCAGGAACAATCTGCTCTGGGTGTTTGGAAAACCGACAGAACTTTGAGAGTATTATTGGAAAACCACAGCGTGGCAGAAATTTCTCCCTTGACTGTCTGCCACCAAATCACTGTGCTCTGGATCATCCCCATTGCTCTCTGGACCTCAGTTTCCACAGACACCGTCTGAGGGAGACCAGGCAGATCTTGTTCTAACGTTCTAGAATTTTGGTTCCTCCTCCCTGAGTCCATCGATATTCTTTCCGGTTTACAGTGTCGTGGTCTCTTGGCACTACAGTCTTTTCCTTGACACTGGAAGTTGCTCAAGATGGGAAGCATCAGGGACCAGGCTCGAAGCAGCCGCGTACACCTTCCACAAGCCTGAGCGAATAAACACGTGTCTTCAAAAAACTACAACTTCCAAGAAGCTTTGCTGCCCTTTTATGGGCGGTGTAGCGTATGCTCGCTGCCATTCATAAAGGAAATCTAACTACCGTTCCCAGCAGGCACTACGCTACAGATTAACCAATCAGTTCTCAGTAGAAAACATCGCGAGTCTTCGGGGAGATTTGATTCTATAAGCCTGTGGGACGGACGTCGAGGGTCCTTTTCGCCAAGATGGCGCCGAAAGCGAAGAAGGAAGGTGTGTATTGGGGAATAGGGCTTACGGCGGGTTTGTTTGGGATCCCAGTGGAGCAAATGTGTGGGGACTCTTCGGGTCTGGTTAAGTCCTGAAAGGTCTTACCCGGAGCTGCTTCTCGTGCTTGGAGCACGCTGCGGCGTATGTGAGCCGCGTGAGCTCGGCCGCGTGGGCTGGGTTATATTGAAGGAAGTTAGGGAAGCAGCTCACCCGGCCGTCAGCCACTAGCGAGAGCGGGACATTCATAGGGATTTGGGGAGCTGCACGCATTCACAGGTCGGCTTCAGACCTGTGAGGAATCAGTACCCTCAGCTATACTTTTCTTAATCCGGGCTATATACCCCTCCTGCCGCCGGAGTTTTTGCGGTGTAACTACAGTTTTGCGATGGTGTGTGTAGAACTAGCGTATGTCCTGGCAAGTATCAAGCGTTCAATCAGTGCTAGTTCATTTCTTTGTCATATCTTTGGAATTAGACCAAGTTGATCACATTCTCCCCAAGTACCGTGCATATGATGGAAAAATTTTAATCTGACACTAGTGATGTCTTCAAAGGAACCACTGATGCACGAGTGGCCAGGGGCACCCACTACGTGTCTTGAGGTTGGAAGTGGCCGATTTCTGAATCCTTCAACTTCGTCATCTTTTTCTCCTAGCTCCTGCCCCTCCCAAAGCTGAAGCTAAAGCGAAGGCTTTGAAGGCTAAGAAGGCAGTGCTGAAAGGCGTCCACAGCCACAAAAAAAAGAAGATCCGTACATCACCCACCTTCCGGAGGCCCAAGACGCTCAGGCTGCGGAGGCAGCCTAAACATTCTAAAAACCCCAGGAGAAACAAGTCAGTACTGCTTCTATACCTATGAAAAGATACTTGAGTAGCCTCTGTTGGTGATTAGAAATTCACCCACGTTAGAGCATGGCTTCTCAAACACATTGGTAACCCATTGTTCTTATTTAATGGGCGTGTGAGGAGGTTGTATCTGCCTTATATGAGAATAAGGAAGAGGCCAGTAGGTGGTATGATGGTTAAAGCACTGGGATCCCACATGGTAGATTGTCCTGGACGTAAAGAGTAACAAATTTCTGCAGTACAGGAGGCCATTTTGTTTAGTCTATGAGACTTATTATAGCATCACGTGTGGTGAGGATTTGAAAGTTCACTTTCCTGAGAATATGACGTGAAATTAAAGTAACGCTCTTTATCTTGGAGTTCCAAGGAAGAGCGCCCCCAGGAGAAACAAGTCAGTACTGCTTCTATACCTATGAAAAGATACTTGAGTAGCCTCTGTTGGTGATTAGAAATTCACCCACGTTAGAGCATGGCTTCTCAAACACATTGGTAACCCATTGTTCTTATTTAATGGGCGTGTGAGGAGGTTGTATCTGCCTTATATGAGAATAAGGAAGAGGCCAGTAGGTGGTATGATGGTTAAAGCACTGGGATCCCACATGGTAGATTGTCCTGGACGTAAAGAGTAACAAATTTCTGCAGTACAGGAGGCCATTTTGTTTAGTCTATGAGACTTATTATAGCATCACGTGTGGTGAGGATTTGAAAGTTCACTTTCCTGAGAATATGACGTGAAATTAAAGTAACGCTCTTTATCTTGGAGTTCCAAGTTTAGTTCCTTGCTAGTAGGACCTAATGCTATAGGGAACATTCCTTGAGGTGAGGAGATGTGGGTTGAATGATCATGTGGCCTGACTTACCTATATAGAGTAGTAATGGCCTGCAGCAGTGTACAGAAGCTTCTCTACTTTCCCTAATTTTCATATTACTAAAGATACTACTCAAAGCATAGGTTGGGGAAGTGGGTAAAGGTTTTGGGCAGGTGGATATTTTGGCGTCAAGCTATTCATAATGACTGACTTCTTGGGAATCATAAGAGCCATAGTAGCAGTTGCCACAAGTGGGTTTCTGCTGCTTCCTAAGAGAAGAGTAAGGGAGACTTGTGTCCATGGAGGAAAGCAGTGGACAGATTATTTACTCACACCCCTGTCCTACTTGCTTGGACCTAGAATTTAGCATGGTACATGATGAGGCTTCAAAATAAGACAGTAGTGCCCGGGTGAGCAGAGCCTGGCTTCTGTATGTTGTGGGATGAAGCTGTGTTCTGGCTATGTTAAAACCTTCATAAGTTTAACCTGAGGTAAAAATAAAAGTTGCTGTCAAGAATAGGTGGTCCTTGCTGCCAATTCCCTGATGCAGTGGTAATATGACATGATGCCCATGTTTCAGATCCCTACCTGTTCAGCCTGAAACCTGTCAGGCACATAAGTGGCTGGCATGACCAGATTTGAGTGGAAGGTGCTAAGATCTGTCTATCCTACCTCCTGTAAACATGTATTTTACCATTAATAAAGAAGAAAAATTAGCGGCCTTCAATCATACAGCTATTTTTTGCAACAAGAGAGGGTAATGTTTGATCTAACCTGAGTGAGGCACTAACATGAAATGAGTTCAGATTGAAGATTTTTTTTAATTTGCACGTGCTTTCTGTATGTATGTGTTTATGTACGTATCTTAATTTGCCCAGAGAAGGACAGAGAAACGGTGAGAAAAAGCAAGCTGCCGGGTTTGGAACTCAAACCAGTGCCCTTAACCACCATGCCACTTGCTAGCCCCCCCCCCCTTTTTTTTAAGAGATTTTTGCTATAGGGTGTGTACATCATGTACTCACTGGAGAGATGCAGAAAGTGAGAAATCATGTCCCACCCCCAGGGGTAGGGGTGGCATGCCGCAGTTCCTTCTCCAGTCTTCTCTCAGGATTTTGGCCACACACGGGCCCAGTGTGAGCTTCAAACCTTCAGGTCTGGGACTCAAACTGCAGTAGGTCAGGTGGGAGTCCAGCTACATAACCGTTACACTATTTGATGGTCCCTGCATGTGCTCTTATTATGAAAAAATGGGGAGGGGAGAAAGCAACCCCCAGGAGGATAGCTATACTATAGACCTTTCTACTCTGTTCTCAGGGTTTTGGGGACACAGGCATAGGTGCCCAGCATACTTTTTTTTTCTTTTTTAAAGAGATTTTTGCTATAGGGTACATGCACTTACCAGAGACACAAAGTGAGAAATCACACACACACACCTGTTGGAGGGTATGCCACAATCTATTTCATTCTCTCAGTATCTTGGGCACGCACACGCATCCGGCGTGAATTTTAAGCTGCTGGGTCCAGAACTCGAACTGTGATCGACTACATGGGAGTCTAGTGATAGAACCATTAGGCCATCTGCTTGTCCCCACCTGGCGCATTTATCAAACTGCCAGGTCCAAGACTTGAACCACACAGTCAACTATGTGGGATCCAGCCACTTTAACCACCATGCCAACTGACTGGCCTCAAGGCAGTTTTTTTGTTGTTGTTGTTTTTTAATTAATTATTTATTTCCATTTGCTGTTGTATCAGAGAAAGAGAGAATAGGGGTAACGAGAGCAAGCTGCCAGGTCTGGGACTCGAACCGTGGTTGGCCATGTGGGCAATCCAGCACCCTTAACCACCGTGCCACCTGCCAGCCCCTCAAAGTAGATTCTTTAGTCACTTAACGAGATCCTTTCAGGTGAAAGAAAAATACACTAAAGGGTTCTGTTGCTTCTTAACCCCCACTCCCTCACGCTACGGTTTCAGGGTGCAAATGATGACATTATTCAGCGACCAAAGTCTGACAGAAATGATTGCTTCTCAGTGTCTGATGCACCTCAGCTCTCCTGGTCTTGGGCTCCAATGAGGACCTGTCCTTTCTAATACTGGACTTAGGTCACCTCACTTTGCTTCTCCCCCAGGCTTGACCACTATGCTATCATCAAGTTCCCCCTGACAACCGAGTCTGCCATGAAGAAGATAGAGGACAACAACACACTTGTGTTCATCGTGGATGTCAAGGCCAACAAGCACCAGATCAAACAGGCTGTGAAGAAGCTCTATGATATTGATGTGGCCAAGGTCAACACTCTAATCAGGTAAGTGCAACCTCATGGGATAGGGAAGAAGCTGGGACCACACCCAGGAAACCGAAAGCGAGTTTGGCAAAGTCCCTTGATGATGCTCTTAGGGCCGGAAGTCTGTAGGAGCTTTGGGAAATGAGCACCCCTGCTGTGATTATAGTGCTTTGTTTGCAGTGTAGACCTCAGGAAACTGCCTTCTGGGATTTGGTTTACCCAGTTGGTGCTTGTTTTCTGGATCCCTACCATGGTTTATGTCAGATTACCTGGGTTTAAGTCTTTTTTAAATTCACCGAAGTGGTGAAATGAAAAGGCACTCCCCCAAGGAGGATGGTCACATTGCAGTCTCCTCTTCCTCCACTTTGAATTTTGAACATAAACATGCACATGCCACAGCATGTTTTCTAAGCTGGCAGGTCCAGGAGTCCAACCATGCAGCCTGCCATGTGGGATCTAGCCACCTCAACGACCAGCCTCAGGCTAGCCCAGGTCTTTTCAAAGGTTTTTGTCATAGTGCATGTGTGCTCACCAAAGAGAGGCAAAGGGAAAAATGAGAAATCACCCCCTAGAGAACAGATGACCACGCTGCAATCCCTTCTTTAGGAATTTTGGCCATGTGTGCACATAGCTTAGCATGATTTTCAAACAGCCAAGTCTGGGACTCTGGTCAGCCACGTGGGAGTCCAGTGCCTTAACCACCATGCCACCTGCTTGCCCCCAGATTTAAGTCTCAAATGCCCTGTAGTGTTTCTCCTTGGGAATTGGTTCTGTGGTTTTATGGCTCCCATAACCCTCTGCACAATGATGGAAACAAACTATTTAGAAGAGAATGATATGAACAAAGGAACCACTGATGTGCCAGAGGAGTGGGGAGGAAGCCCCATCTGGGGACAAGGAGAGCAGCAGAGCCTAAGGCTTTCTTCTCCACCCCAGGCCTGATGGAGAGAAGAAGGCGTATGTGCGACTGGCTCCCGATTACGATGCTCTGGATGTTGCCAACAAAGTAAGCTTCCTTCCCTGCTCTGCTTTTCCACCACCTACCCCAGTGCTGGTGATGGGCCTGTTAGTGACCAAAGCCTAACTTGTGCTGATTAGTCAGAACTGACTGAGTGCACTGTCTTCAACAAGACTTTACCTCGTGTGCCCTCTTTGTGCTTTTTAACCATGAAATTCCATCTTAATCTTCACATTTCAGTTCCAGTAACAAAGCTCCTTTTTGTTTTCCAGATTGGGATCATCTAAAGCAAGTCCAGCTGGCTAATTCTAAATACACATTTTTCCACCCTATATATGCTTCTTGTGTTTCTGGTTGGGCTGGCGGGGGAAGGGACAAACTGGTGTGCACTGAGGGAATAGGGTGTGGGCAACACCCTGATCCTCCTGCTCTGTGGGAACACTCACCCATCACTTCACTGTACTTGTTAAAAATCCCAGGTGGTAGAAGCTCAGGTTCCAGAGACATCTCTGACTCAGACTAGGGTTAATTGTCCCAAGATAACAGGCTTTACAAGAACACCTCCCTTCATCCCTGGAAGAGGCTGTATGTGAAACCAGTACCCAGAGTCAGAGGAAGAGAGTTTCAGGCTTTTCATTAGCATCCATTTCAGGGCAGTGTGGGTTGGCTGCTGTTGGGGTAGCACCTGTCTTCACACCCATCTACCGTGTCCAACCGGTCTGTCTGCTGCTCACCCCTTGCCCAAGAAAGGACAAGGACTTCAGAGTACATTAGGGTTTTCAATAGTGGGTGCAGGCCTGGAAGGCAGAGCGGCTGGTCCCAGAGGACACGGCCTTGGAGCCAAGCCCCAGTTTGTGTCTCCTTGGTTGTCGTTGCTGTCCTTGCCACAAACGCCAGGCTCTGCACTTCTCACTCAGTCAAAAACTTGTCTTTGTGTTGCCGGCTGGGGACACGCTCAGGGCAGAAGTCAGAACGGAGTAGGCGAGAGAAGTAGATGAGGATCATCACGTCCAGCATGAGTAGGATGCCCAGGAGGAAGGTGCCCAGGGTCCTCTGGCCCGCATAACCCAAGAAGAAGTGGGTGAGGTAGGCCTGAGGCGCCAGGCGAAAGAGAAAGTACATGACCAAGTTGACATACTTGTTGACCCGGTAGAGGAGGTGGTCCTGGGCGTTGCTGATCTTCATCATCATGCGGATGGTGAGGAAGATGTTGCTCACCTCCACCAGCAGCGTAAGGACACCACCACCAACAAAGCTGCGCCAAAAAATGCCTGAGAAGAAGGCACCCATGGCCTAGGGGGCAAATGGAGAAAACAGGTTTGGGATCCCAGGTGCCAAGGCATGGCTGGAAGTCAGTGGGGGTATCAGGCTACCAGATGAGGGGCTGGAATATTCATATTTTCCTTCTGGAATAACCGTTTCCGGTAGGTAAATTTGTTTTCATTAACAGACTGATCCCTGCCCATAGGTTCTGGCTCTGGGTGGCCTTTACACGCATTTTAGAGGCAGTAGGTAGGGCCTCAAACTGAGCAAGGGCACAAGGATAGGCCCAACCCTTAGCATCCTAACATGAGAAGTAGGACACAGGTGTGATGTGTGGGAACAAGGTGGCCTCCAACTCAGGTTCTGGCTGAGACTAGGTCACTAGTCCACATCACCAGCTTCTTACCATGACATGATGGACAAGGTATTCCCAAGAAGCTCGCACTTGATGACTAATCACGATGTCCACTGTGTCGTGAATGAAATACCCTAGCAAAGAAATGAGGTCATGAAGGAGTCTGACCAAAAGGCTCCCTGTTCACCTTTACACTCCTGGGAAAGACCTACCTGCAGAGAAGCAAACGAGCAAATAGCCAGAAAGCGACCACGCCGTCTCGATCTCCACCAGCATCTCTGGGGTCTGCCATATACTGGAAGGGAGGGAAGCAGGGAGGTTCTTGCGGCACGCTCAGGACCCTCACCTCCCTGACTACCCCGGCCATTCCCAGGGGAGTTTGGG
Organism: Tupaia belangeri chinensis; assembly: GCF_000334495.1. Classification (NCBI taxonomy): domain Eukaryota; kingdom Metazoa; phylum Chordata; class Mammalia; order Scandentia; family Tupaiidae; genus Tupaia; species Tupaia belangeri. The sequence continues at coordinate 470,424 of NW_006203772.1, forward strand.
CTCGCGCTATTGGCTGGCAAGGGGGCGAGGAGGAGCTTGGCCACAACCCAGGTGCCTCCGGTTTCCAGGTGAGATCCTCTTCCCCTGGGGCCGCGGCCGTCCCTGGTTGGTTAGGGTTCCAAACAGAGCATCAGGTGAGACTGCATGGCCTCCCCCCACGTCCGTGATTGGAATAGTAACACGGGAGCCAGTCGCGGCGCCCCGTGACGGATCCCTTAGCCACTTCACTCCCCCGGTCGCTCACTCACCACAGCAGCGCCCAGATCCCTGACACGATGGAGTGAGCGAAAGATACGAGCAAGTTGTGCCAGCGCCAGGTGCGCAGGGGGTCGGCGCGCACGTGTGCGGGCAGAGGCAGGCGGCAGAGAGCGCGCCGGAGTGCCCGGAAGGTCAGCGTTGCGCCCAGGAGCAGCGGCAGGGCGGGGTGCAGCAGAGGGGGCATGCTGGCCCTCCCTGCCTTCTGTCTGTCCGCCCTCTAGGCCGCCTCTCGGGCCGTCCTGGGAACCCAGCTCCCGC
>NW_006203772.1:471300-482703 GCF_000334495.1 Tupaia belangeri chinensis
AGGGGATGTCCTGGGGCCGCCGCCGCCGAGGCACCCCTCGCTGGCGCTTCACGACTGCCGACCGCTTGGCCTCATTCACCCGTGTCCCCACTTTCCCTGGCCACCGGCTCCCTCGGCCTGGGGGAGAACTCCCCCCGCCTTCAACTCCTTGCTGGGCAGAGCGGGGCGGGACCCGTCACGCACCCACGTCCCTGGTCGTGGGCAGGGGTCTCCGCCCAGACTATCTTCTGGCCAGGAGCGTGTACCTGCGTCCCTCACGAGTAGGTGCTTAGGAACTGTTGAGTCACCCACTTTCCCTGGCCACCGGCTCCCTCGGCCTGGGGGAGAACTCCCCCCGCCTTCAACTCCTTGCTGGGCAGAGCGGGGCGGGACCCGTCACGCACCCACGTCCCTGGTCGTGGGCAGGGGTCTCCGCCCAGACTATCTTCTGGCCAGGAGCGTGTACCTGCGTCCCTCACGAGTAGGTGCTTAGGAACTGTTGAGTCACCCATCACCACCTCTCCTTCCAGCCCGCTCTTGGGCTCCTGGGGCCGAGCGGCTGTCACAGTCCTCCCTCTGACAGTCCCAGCCCTCCCTCCTCCCTGGAGGCTGGGGCGGGGAAGATTGCGGATTTGCCCAGACGGCTGAGGTGACCCTCACTCTCCAGGCCCGTGGACCAGAGCGGTTGCGGCTCCTGGCCACTAGGTGTCAGGCTGTCCTCACTATGGTGCGGGATTCCCGCCCGCCTCTAAGGCGCAAGGCAGCCGGGGAAAGTTGGGCAGACCCCGGACTGAAGAAGGAATGGCCAGAGCTGGTGGGGAAAGGGAAGAGGTGTACCTGTTGGCGAGGCTTGTCGGGGGCAGGAGAGAGAGAAAAGAAGAAAGGAGAATCCCGAGGGGCAGAGAGCCAGGGGCTAAGCCATTTGGGTGTTTGCTCTGCTTCTCCTGATGGCTCCACGGTTACACATTAACCCCTGGGAACTCTCTGGGTCAACCAAGGCCCAGGCGGTTTCTAGGTGAGAGTACGGGTGTCCCCGGTGAGCGGTTCTGCCCCTCTACACGCTCTGCTCTGCGCAGCTAGTCCGCAGCGACTGGGGGCGCTCATGGGGCCTTTCTTGTTATTCCAGGTGGGCGGGTTCTGGTGTCCTTTGAGGGGTGGGGCAGGAGCAGAAGATAAAGCACTCCTTTTCGTACATTCCTCGCCCACTCAGAAATAGGGACGCTAACCCTTAGCTAATGACCATCTTTCTCCTCCTCTAGAGATTTTATAGAGCTTCCGCCGCGGAGAACCTGGAATAGGGTCATATTAACTAGCCCCCTCCCTGTGGGTAGAAGCCTTGAATCCATCTGCTGGACACTCATTTTTCTTTTTAAGTTTATTTTCATCAGAGAGAAAGAGACATGGGTACCAGCCATAGAGTCTCCAAACTGCGATCCAGCCTCAGACCCATAATGTAGGACCTCGCCCATGTGGCCCATTGATGGTCCCTGCACCAACTCCACTGACGCTACAGCGAGTGGGCCACTTCCGCTCTCACCTTCCCCTCCCTGAATGAGCATGGAGGGGCGGAGTGGAGCGTGCTGACGAGGGCGCAGTGCTCACTAGTCGGGACAGCCTGGAGACCGTGTCACGTCCTCCCCAGGTAAATCAATTTGCACAACTAGGGATTTCCCTGGGCCCTCCCTAGGCAAACACGAAACTAACCCTGCTCCCGTCCCGCCCCACCAGACGAGCGCGCTGACGCTTGGTTCAGTTTGGTCATCTTTTGCGGGCGCGCCAATGAGAATCCGCTTTCTCCTTCTGAAATACGGTCATTAGTGGGCAACGGGGGCCAGCCCTCACTTCCCACCCCACCTGGCCTGCAGGGCTTTCTCTCCCGGTGTGTTACTCCTCCGGTCTAAACAGTTTTGCGAGAGAGGGATCCGGCCACGTGTATGGAAGTTGCTGGTACTGTGCTGGCCACGCCAAGAAATGGTGCGCTGTCCTATTCCTTAGACCCTGCGTGGGCCGGGGTCGGGAGAAAAGTGTTAATACGTCTGGGGGCTGCGGGCAGCGTACAGATCCGCAAAAGCAGGCGCTAAGCGCACCTCCACTTGCTCCGCCCCTCAAATGTCTTGCTGTTTAGGGGCAGGGCTCTGGAGTGGGCAGGTCTGCGCACGCGTGCAGAGGCCTCCGGAAGTAACTCAGGAAAGAGATGGAGAAGTACGAGCGGATCCGAGTGGTGGGAAGAGGGGCCTTCGGGTGAGCGAGGGCTCTGGGGGAGGAAACTGCTGGGGGAGAGAAAAAATAAGCCCCGAGTCTGCCCGTCTAGTCGCTGCCCGACTAGCCCCGCCCAGGTTTCCGGTCCCTGTCGGGTAAGGGAGACTCCGCCTCCATCCAGAGAGATCACGCCCCTTACGAGCCTGTGCGCTCCAGTTAAGTTATGCTAGAATCTTCATTGGTTCAACAAATACTGAGCGCCAGGTATATTCGTCAAGCTCTGCGCATTCAGTCATGACTAAAGCAAGCGTGGTCTTTTCCCTCTCGGAGCTTACAGACTATTGAGAAAGTATACAGTAAGACATTGTTAAATCGGTAAAGTAGTTATGAAGTTGCAGCAGTTCTGTAGGGTTAGCAGGCTGCAAGGACAGAGTACACCACCAGGAAGAATACTTTGGGATGGTTAACTGAGGTGAGATTTTTAAAGCCAGGATTTGAGGAATGAAGGCCAGGAGTCAGAAGGTGAAGGAAGAGATTTTCAGGCAGAGGAAGCAGCATTTATAATGCGATTTGGCTAGCAGGTGACATGTTGGTTGGGTCGCTGGACTCCCACGTGGCTAATCACAGTTCGAGGCGCTGGACATTCCCATTAGCCTACCGTGGTTTAAGTCCTGGACCTGGTGGCTTGCTTTCTCACTTTCCTTCTCTCTCTGTGTGTGTCTCTCTCTGGTCAAATTAAAATAAATGAAAGCATAAATAAAATTTAAAAGATAAATAATTATTTAACAACAACAACAACAAAGATAACCTGGGGCTGGGCATGTAGCATGATGGTTAATGACTCTGGACTCCCACATGGCCAAAGGCAGTTTGAGTCCCAGACGGGGTGGCTTACTTTCTCACTTTCACACATACTGTCCCTCTGTCTCTCTCACTCTGTCCTTCTCTGGTCAAATTAAAATAAGTAAATAAATAAAGTTAAATAAAAACAATTCTTTAAAAAATAAATCAAATAACCTGAGTGGTTCCTATTCATTGAGCATTTCTATGTGCTAGGCACTGTGCCAAGTGCCTTACATGCGTTTTCTCACTTGATGCTCTCAACAACTCTCTGAGGTTGATTTTATTTTCCAGGTGGTGATGTCATGTAACCTGTCCAAACTCGTTAATTAGTAAGAGGAGGAGTCAGGGTTTGAACCCAAGACAGTGAACTCGAGTCTCTGGGAACTTAGAGGTCAAAACGAGCTTTACCTCTTTGTGCCTTTGGTGACACTGAAGTCTCATTCAGACTTTTTTTTTTTTAACCAGAGGGCTTGTGTACTCACCAGAGAGAAAGAGAGAAGAGAGAGAGAGAAAGCATCCTCTGTGGGAATGGTCATGACACAATCCCTTCTCTTCCATCTCTCCCTTCTTTCTGGATTTTGGGCATGCTAGAATACATGCCTAGAGGGTTTCTCAAACCACTGCATCTGGGAATCAAACTGCATAGTCAGTCATGTGAGATCTGGGTGCCTTAACCAGCAGGCCACAAAGCTGGCCCTTACAAAGACTTTTTTAAAGAATTATTTAATTAAATTATTATTATTATTTAACTTGACCAGAGAGAGACAGAGAAAGTGAGACTGCAAGCCACCAGGCCTGGGACTCGAACTACTGCTAGCCATGTGGGAGTCCAGCACCTTAACCACCAAACCATTCCCCCTCTCTCCCCCTCCCCGGGTCTACAAAGAATTTATGATCAATTCTCCCCACTCCCAAGCTCAGTGTTTATGCACTTAGGTAGATGACCTCAGACTGGACGCCCATAGCACTCTTCTCAGGAACGTGCAGTCGCCGGGTCTGCCCTGCGGATCAGTGGCTGGAGGCTCAGTGGGTGTGCACCCCATGCTCTGTGTTCACAGGATCGTGCACCTGTGCCTGCGCAAGGCTGACCAGAAGCTGGTGATCATCAAACAGATCCCCGTGGAAAAAAAAAGGCAGGCGGCCCAGAATGAGTGCCAGGTGCTCAAGCTGCTCAACCACCCCAATGTCATTGAGTACTACGAGAACTTCCTGGAGGACAAGGCCCTCATGATCGCCATGGAATACGCTCCAGGTGAGCCTTCTTCCTTGCGTGGGCCTGGGACAGGCAGACACAGCAGCCAGCTTCCCTCCTTGCCATGGGCGGTGGCTGAGAGTGCTAGCACGGGTTACGGGACCCTATCTTTTTTTTTTTTTTTTTCCCATAAAGGCACGTGCACTCAGGAGAGAAAGAGAGACAGAAAGAGGGGAGGTGAGAATCATCCCCCCCAGGGGGATATTCATGCCACAATCCCTTCTCCTCTATTCTCTCATGATTTAAGACATGCATGTACACGCACCCAGCATGAATTTCAAGCCACCCGTCCTGGATTCAGACCCCAGTCAGCCATGTTGGAGTCCAGCACCCTAACTACTGTACCACCTGCTGGCCCCTATGTGACCCTATCTTGACCCTGATTCCCCATTGCTCTGTTTCACAAAAAGAGAGGTTGTCCCAGGTGTGGAAAGCCTGGATCTTGATTGGTTTCTTGGCCACAGGCGGCACCCTGGCGGAATTCATCCAGAAGCGCTGCAATTCCCTGCTGGAGGAGGAGGCCATCCTGCACTTCTTTGTGCAAATCCTGCTCGCGCTACATCACGTGCACACCCACCTCATCCTGCACCGGGACCTCAAAACCCAGAACATCCTTCTTGACAAACATCGCATGGTTGTCAAGATTGGAGACTTTGGCATCTCCAAGATCCTTAGCAGCAAGAGCAAGGCCTACACGGTGCCTGGGCATGGAGGGACCCCTCCAGGGCGCTAGTTCTTGAGGGCCAAGGCTTATGCTACATCCTCCCCCCACAAACCTGTGCCCCTGGCTAGGTGGTCCTGGAGGAGAAAGCTCCTTGGCCTGCTTTGAGAAGAAGCTGTCCCCAGATGGGCCTTGGGTGCAGTCCCTGTTCCTCCTCAACCCCCCTGCATCCATCCCACCACCCCAACCCCTTCCCACCCAGGGCCGTCATACTGGCTTCCCTCCTACAGGTGGTGGGTACTCCGTGCTACATCTCCCCCGAGCTGTGTGAGGGCAAGCCCTACAACCAGAAGAGTGACATCTGGGCGCTGGGCTGTGTCCTGTACGAGCTGGCCAGCCTCAAGAGGGCCTTCGAGGCTGCGGTGAGTGTGAGCAGGCTCAAGGAACAACCTCTGCTAGCAGCCCACTGCTCTAGCCACTTCTGTTTTTCTTCTCTTGGGACTGAGTCATCTGTCCCTCATCAGATGGTGGACAACCTTGGGGGCAGGGCTATGGCCCTCCCTCAGACTGGGTTTCCGAGGGTAGGGCTTAGGTTTCCCCTAGGCTCAGGGCTTCTGAGGACAGGGCTGCAGCTCCTCTTCCGACTGGGGACCCTCCCAAGAGCAAGACTTGAGTTTCCCCAACAGTGAATATGGCTCCAGCCCCTCTACCACTCTAGGGATTCCTGAAAGCAGGGGGTGGCTCCCCCATCGTCCAGGGAATCTCTTCATCAGGCTGAAGTTGTTACTGCTACCTCACCAGGGGCTGGGGCTGGAGCACCAGGCCCTGGCCATATCCTGACTTGGCACCTTCACAGAACCTGCCAGCACTGGTGCTGAAGATCATGAGCGGCACGTTCGCGCCCATCTCTGACCGCTACAGCCCAGAGCTGCGCCAGCTGGTCCTGAGCCTGCTCAGCCTGGAGCCCGCGCAGCGCCCGCCGCTCAGCCACATCATGGCGCAGCCCCTCTGCATCCGCGCGCTCCTCAACCTGCACACCGACCTGGGCAGCGTCCGCATGCGGAGGCCTGTGCAGGGGCGGGACCCTGGGCAGCCGGGTGGGCACGCAGTGGAAGCACCGGAGGGGATTCTTCCTCATGCCCGAGTGTAGGAATGCCAGGGGGGATACGTGTCCTGAGGCCCCCATCTGTCCTGTAGGGCAGAGAAGTCCCTGGTCACCGCAGCACCCATGGCCCCTGGCAGCACCGGGAGCAGGACCACCAGTGCCCGCTGCAGGGGTGAGTTGGGGCGGACCACAGGTCCCCGCGGACACCTCACCAAGTCAAGCAGTTTAATAGGCCCGATGCACTGCCCCTTTAGGCGTTCCCCGGGGGCCTGTGAGACCAGCCATCTCACCGCCACTGTCATCGGTGTACACTTGGGGCGGCGGTCTCAGCGCCCCCCTGCGGCTGCCGATGCTCAACACAGAAGTGGTCCAGGTGGCAGCAGGGCGCACCCAGAAGGCTGGCGTCACACGCTCTGGGCGCCTCATCCTGTGGGAGGTGAGCCGGCTGGAGAGGTCCTGCAAGGCCGTGTGGGCGGGGACTGCGGGATTGGGAGAGGCGGGACGTCTAGGCCCCGCCCACCCTTCAATGCCCTGCCCCTCCGCAGGCCCCACCCCTAGGCGCCAGCGGAGGCCCAATTCTCCCGGGGGCAGTGGAGCAGCCACAACCCCAGTTTATCTCGCGTTTCCTGGAGGGTCAGTCAGGTGTGACCATCAAGCACGTGGCCTGCGGGGACCTCTTCACGGCGTGCCTGACTGGTGAGCCCGTCAGGGAACTACCCTGAGGGGATCTGGAGGAGGCCCAGGGAGTACCCAATTCCATTGAAAACTGCTCAATGCTTCTTAAGTATTGAGTTTTTGTTTCCATCTTTGTGTGTGTGAGGTTTTGTTTTGTTTTGTTTTTGTTTTTGTTTTTTTGCCATAGGGCATGTGTGCTGCCTCTGGAGAGACAGGGACAGAGAGACAAAGTGAGAAATCACTATCCCCCACACTTCCCACCTCCCAACCCCTGTGGCTTCTCTGGTATTTTGGGCACGCAGACACACGGACATTGCACGAGTTTCAAGCCTCCGGGTCTGGGACTAGAATCACAGTCGTCCATGTGGGAGTCCAGCGCCTTAGCCACTATGCCACGCGCTGGCTTCTGCTACCATCTTGATGAGTTTTGAGATTCCCCTGCACAATCTCCTTCTCTCTACACAGCAGGCCTGGCAAGTTAGGGCTCAGAGAGGCTGTCACTGCTCCAAAGTCGTGCAGGAGGGAAGAGAGACCCCTGTTTTCTATCCTATCTCATCTGTCATGTCCTAGCCCTGAACTTGATCTTGCTGGTCCAGCCTGCAGGTGGATGGGGCTCTCTGGAAAAGCAGTCTAACCTCACCACTTCCTCCTTGCCCTCCTCCCCAGACAGAGGCATCATCATGACCTTCGGCAGTGGCAGCAATGGGTGCCTGGGCCACGGCAGCCTCACTGACATCAGCCAGGTGGGTGTCAGTTGTACCCTGGGGAGGAGTAAGTGAGGGGATGGCATGGAGCCCACCACTGAGAGCCAACATCAGGTTGGGAGCAGGGGAGTTCCCAGCAGCCACAAGTCCCTCTAGCTCCCAAGCTGCACCTGCTCTGGGCCGTAACAGGGGAAGTACAGAAAAATCAGGCTTCCTCAATGCTTGCTACCAGGCAGCACATGCACGTGCGTCTGCCACCTCACAAGAATCTGCAGCTTCCAACTTTGTGCCTGCAGGGGGTACTGAGGCTTGGTGGCTAGTCCCAGGTCTGCCCAGTCTCCCCTTGCTTCCTCCCCCTCTAGCCCACCATTGTGGAGGCTTTGCTGGGCTACGAGATGGTGCAGGTGGCCTGTGGGGCCTCTCATGTCCTGGCCCTGTCCACTGAGCGAGAACTATTTGCCTGGGGCCGTGGAGATGGCGGTAAGCTCACTGCCCTTCCCCAGCCTCTAGGCCTGGTCTCAGCATGTCTAGCTGCAGCATGCTCCAGTTCATACCTACTTTCACCCCTTAGCCCACACTCCTCCCTCTTTTCTCCCAAATTCTGTTCATTCAGAGACTTCCACTGCACACCACATGCCCACCCTACACTGGTGCTGAGACAAGATGAGCAAGGCATGCTTCCTTTCCAGGGCATATAACGTTCAGAGGGTGACATGTATCCAGCAGTAATTTTTTTTAAGGATTATTTATTTATATTTTTATTATCATTATTATCCTTTAATTTGACCAGAGAGAGAGGGAAAGTGAGAAAGCAAGCTACCAGGTCTGGAACTCAAACTGAGGTCAGCCATGTGGGAATCCAGAACCTTAATCCACACCACCTGCTGGCCCCTATATTCAACAATATGTAGTGAAGCCCTTTCGGGGTCAGGCACCAGGCTGGGCACTGGAACTAGAGGTGACTTAGCTACTTCCTGTCCTTCTGAAGGACTCAGTCCGATATGCAGAGAGATGACACATCTCCAGCAAGAGGGCAGACAGCATCAACACTGTACCCAAGGTTCAGTGTGGGAACCCAAGGAACAGCAGTGTCCCCTGGAGGACAGAGGTGGCTTTCAAGGAGGAGGACTGGGACCAGCAGAAGGGCCTAGGAAAGGCATTTCAGGCTCAGAGAACAGCCTTCACGCATGCCATTCCCTTTCTGTGCCCTCATCCTGGCATCACCAGCCCTTGACCTAAGCCCATTCTGATTTTCTCTTGTAGGCAGGCTGGGACTAGGCACCAGGGAGTCCCACAGCTGCCCCCAGCAGGTGCCTATGCCCCCAGGACAAGAAGCCCAGCGGATTGTATGTGGCATCGACTCTTCTATGATCCTCACTGTGCCTGGCCAAGCCCTGGCCTGTGGGAGCAACAGGTAAAGTGCATCGGGCTGATTCGCCGGCCCCCTGGCCCTCCTGGGCCGCTAGCGCTCCACTCGTCATTGGCTACCCCACCAAGAACCAGAACTAAGGGAGGCTAAGGGTGCTGCTTGGTCCCACCCAGGGTGGATCTGTCTCCTGGTGCCCCAGCTCCTTCCCTGACAGGTGGGGGCAGAGCAGCCTGGCAGGTGGATGTGGCCTCTGGCTCTGCCCTCAGGTTCAACAAGCTGGGCCTGGACCGTCTCTCCCTGGGGGAAGAGCCTGCCCCTCACCTGCAAGTGGAGGAGGCCCTGAGCTTCACACCACTAGGCTCCGCACCCCTGGACCGGGACCCCCTGCTGAGCGTGGACCTGGGCACTGCTCATTCAGCTGCTGTGACTGGTGAGGACACGGGCACAGGAGGCCAGAGGGGCTCTCTCCTGGCCTAGGAAGCTCCAGCGAGGCTCCCGTCCTTTCCTCTCCCCCGCTCCGTCACAGCCACGGGCGACTGCTATACTTTTGGCAGCAATCAGCACGGGCAGCTGGGCACCAGTGCTCGCCGTGGGAGCCGGGCGCCCTGTCAGGTTCAAGGCCTTGAGGGCATCAAGATGACGATGGTGGCCTGTGGGGACGCCTTCACGGTAGCCATTGGGGCAGGTGGGTACTGTGGGGACAGATGGGGCAGGATAGGCCTCTAAGCTCAGACCGTCCCCATCCAGGTTTCTCAGGCTGGCTGGTAGGTCACGGTCAGGGCAGGCTCCTCCTGGGGCCGGTCTGGGAGTACAGCTGCTCGCTCAGGCTGTGCACACCCCATGCCCCCACCTCTTCCCTCGGATTCTCTCTGGCAGAAGGTGAAGTGTACTCGTGGGGCAAAGGGGCCCGAGGTCGACTGGGGAGGAGAGACGAGGATGCTGGGGTCCCTCAGCCAGTGCACCTGGATGAGCCACACCCTTACACAGTGACTTCTGTGTCCTGCTGCCATGGAAACACGCTCTTGGCTATTCGCCGTGAGTTCCAGCTTTCTCACCTCTCCCCTGCAAGGGTTAACCCAGCTGGCCCCCTGCCCATTCTCCTATGCCCCAATGGTCACGTCAAAAACATCTTTAGCCCCAAGGTAAATGAAAGCAGAAGTTTCCAGGTAAACCCCGAGCGGCTTGCCTGGCGAGGGGAAGTGTGGGTGCTTCTTGGGCCCCAGAGCTCACGTGTACTCTTACCCTGAGTCCAGTTGACTTTGAACCTCTGTCTCTGGTCTGGCAGGGTCCAGAATCCAGAGCCTAGTGGGAGTGGAGGTGGGGGATGCTTGCTAGAGGCACCGCCCTCTGGGAGGCTGCAAGGGTTTCTCTTTGGTACCCGGCAGCGGTCACAGATGAGCCAGCGCCCCCCTGAGGCACCCGGATACGCTTCTGGACCACCCTGACATTGCCTCTCCTCTGAACGTTCTCAAGGCTGCAGGTGTCTGAGGCATGACTGTCCCCACAGCTCCTTGGAGTGTACCTTCAGTGGGGTCTAAGAGCATGAAGCCTCAGCTCTGGGCCCTTCATATGGAAATCCCCCCAACCCAGCTCCTCCAGCAACCTCCTCTTTAAGTCAGTGTCGGGGTTCCAGCCGGCTGGAGTTGGAGGCTAGCCTTTGGACGCAGGACGACCTCCATAGCCTTGGCCAAATAGGTTGGAGGCTGCTGTGACTCCACCTAGATCCTGCCCTTTCCTCCAGCCCAGTGAGGAAACTAAGTCCCTGGTGCCCACTGGAAGACGGCTCTGGAGCCGTTTTGGAGCAGGACAAGCCTGGGCTTGCCTGGACTGGCCATTAGTGTCCATCAGTCCTGCCTAGCCTCCCCGTTCATTGCCCGAGGCAGAGGTCTGAGGGAGGGCTGCCAGCCACCGCCTCCACCCCTTTATCCCGAGGCAGAGATTTACACAACCTCTTTTGGCCTCCCTCGCCCTGCGGGATATTACTGCAGAGGATCCCGCCGAAGGCTGTCTCCCATGTCTTTGCCCAGAACCAGGTTGAGGCGAAGGGCAGCTAGTCAGACCAGACCAGTTTTCCAGATGACTGAAAATAGCGCAATAAAAGCCTCAGCTGCCTGCCTGCCTGGAGTGTGGTCTCTACAGGGGTGGGGACGGCGGCTAGATACCCCGGACTGGGCTGGGCCTGATCTCGGTTGCAGTGCTGTGGCCAGGGGAGGAATGTGGGCGCAGCCGGAGGCTGGGGGCAAGGTTCCTCTGGCCCGGCGCCCGGCCCATCCTCCTCAACCCCAACTGGGTTCCCGGGATCCGGTTGCCAGGCTTCAGCTGCCTAGCACCTGGAAGCTGGGGCCCCGGCCCCCGGGCGGCGCGTGGCCCCCGAGACTGAGCTGTTGACTGCGGAGAAGCAAACCTTTGTGGCGCGCGCGGCCCGCCCCCTTCTCCGAGGCGCACTCCCGGGGGCCCTTCGCCCCACCTCAGCGCCCGGGCCCCCAGCTCCGGGGAGCAGGAGAGCCACGGTCTCGCTCCCCTAGGGGAAAGAGAAGCCCCTGTTTCCGGCTATGGGGGCGCCTGACTCACTTTCGTAGCCCCGGGCGAAAGTCTTGCGCTCGGGGGTGGGCGGGG
>NW_006203772.1:482867-483335 GCF_000334495.1 Tupaia belangeri chinensis
GGCGGGGGTGGCGAGGCGAGCGGTGGTGGAGGTAGGGGGCACCGCATGGGGAGGAGCTCAGGCCCGAGGAGCGCTGAGCCTTTGTCTGCGCCGCGGCCGGGTGACTTCAGGGGCGCCCGCCGTGACGTCATGGGGAGGCGGTGACGTCAGGCCCCCAGGGAGGACCCCACGCACTAATCCGCTGGGGCGGGTTTCCCACCTGCCCGCGCCAGGTGGGAGGAACTCAGCCTGCCGGCGGGCGGAGATGGAGAGACGCCGCTCCTGACCCCTGGCCGGCCCTTCCCCCTCACCTGGAGTGAGAGCGGCCTCACCCTTGAACTTTGACTCCCTGGGGAGGAGGACGGATCCCTCCTTCCCGCGCAGTTTAGGCCTCCGGAGTTTTCACCCGTCTAGCCTCTTCTGGGTCTTCGAGCGTTCAGAGAAAGGCGGCTATTGTTCTCCCATTTCACAGACGGTGGGACAGGAGGC
>NW_006203772.1:483346-493880 GCF_000334495.1 Tupaia belangeri chinensis
CTCGCCCAGGGTCACGCAGCAACTTACAGGCTTAGCTGGGACTTAAGCCCTGGCTGCTTGGGACACAATGAGAGAGGACTGCAACGCTGCAGCCCCCCCTGAAGCCGGGACCCTTTGGGTGTCTGTCCCCTCCTGGGTCGCACCCCGGTTGGTCCTGAACTTATGCCGTCTCTGGACTCAGGTCACCCGTTGCCTCTTGGGCACCCATCGAGGCCCGGGCGCCCCGTGATACCTTCACTCTCCTGCCCGCTCTGGGAACTGCTCAGACCCGCTGTGGAGAGGCAGGATGAGGGAGCCCCAGAGAACGGGGGACGGGGCGGGGGACCTGGGTCAGCCGCTGTCACGAGGCTGCTCGCGGTGCCGAGGGGATCAGGAGCCCCTGCCTGTGGTGCTCCCTCCGCGGTCCTCCGCAGCCCCTAGCTGGCGGAAATCTCAGCAGGCCCTTTGTTTTCTGTTCCCCGCAGCCTGGGCCGGCTCCTGCCCGCACATATGCTCCTGCGCTGCCCCCTCCTCCCTCTCCCTCTCCCTCTCCCTCCTGCTCCCTCCACCCCTCCCCCTCCCCGCAGTGTACACACTTACTCCCCGACAGACACACAGCCCCATTGTCTCCTCCACTGCCCTTCCCCAGCCCTCTGGTTTCCAGATGAGGCCAGCTGAGCTGCCCCCTCCCTCCCCCACCCCAGCTGACCCACCCTGACACTCTTGGGGAAGGAGCTGGGGGAGGGGGCTGTCAGGCCCACCTTCCTCCACGCCCCCTCCTGCCCCTCCTCCTCCCGGAAATCCCCTCTTCCTCTCCCACAGCCCCCTCCCCCATCCTGTCTTCTCCCCTGGGCCTAGGCTTCACTGCAGGGCCTAGAGCAGCCTCTCTGCTCCTGCCTCTCCCTCCCCAGGAGCGTGAGAGCCTTGCCGCCGGGCCTGTTGGCCCCTCACCATCACCCCCTGCCATATAAGCTAGGGCATCTATAGCTCCCACCCAACCTTTGTCCTGGCTGGGCCCCAAGCTGCAGGCTAAGCTTCTGCCTGAAGCTCAGGGACTTGCCTCAGTCCCCTCCCTGTCTCCAAAACCATTAAGTCAGCACATTCTTGAAGCAGCCAAGTGGACCCTCTCTGCCTTGGCCCACCCCTCTTCCCCCACTCCTGCCAGGGCTATTACTCAGGTTGATCCAGGAAGGCTGGATGCCCTGTGGCACAGGCACACCCCTTCAGTGCCTGGGCATGTATTGTTCTTGGCACTGGCATGGCCAGGAGAGGAGGTCGGTGCTAGAAACTCTCTGGGCATCTGGGCACGGACTGCCCAGACCCTGGAAAGTGTCTGCAGAGCAGGGCCACCATGTGGCCTCTGCTTCCTCCTACATCCCGGCTTGCCTCCCACCTACCTGACTCAGACCTGCCAGGAATGCTGTGCCCAAGGGCCTTCAGTCCTGCTGGGTGAGCCCTTGCCATGCCTAGGCCATGCCAGGCATGTGTGACTGGTACTGGTTGGGGTCAGCAAGGGCATGTTGGCAGGAGGAGGTTTGCCTCCAGGTCCTTTGGGTGCTGTCAGGTGAGGGTTTGTGGAAGAGGAGGACAGTGGCGGTGGGCAGGGCCAGCCAGATGCAGAAGCCGACTGAGCAGTGACCGTGGGGCTTGCCCAGACGTCCCTTGCCCCAGCCTTCTGTGTGGTGTAGTACAGTCTGGTCGTGGGCTCAGACACGTCCTGGTGCTGCTCCACCCAGGAGCTTGTATTCTTTCATCTGTAACAGGTGGCCCTTCCCAGAGGCAGGTGAAGACTGGGTGGGACTGTAACGGGGTTCCCTGGGAGCGTGCCTTTCCACCCCTTTCCGTTTAGGAGACACACCTTCACAGGAGGGGAGGGGAGGGGTAGGATAGGGTAAGGTGGCCTTGAGATGACCCTTGCCCTGGTTCTTGGCTTGGCACCTTTACTGGGGGCTGGGCAGCCCTGGCACTTAATCTCAGCCCCTCCCTCTTCACCCATCCCAGTCCCATCAGCTCTCAGTGAGCCAGTGACAGCTAACCTGGGGGGAGGGGTGGCTGAGCAGCCTTTCCCAGTCCAGCTGCGGGGAGGGGGGGGAGGGCTGCCAGCTGCCACCTGTTGGCCAGCACTGTCTGAGGCAGCTGCCTCTGCCTAACTGGGCCCCCCTTACCAGGATGGGGGCTGGAATCTTCTGGGGTACTGCTGAAGTGGGTCTGGCCCCTGCCTGCCCTTTTGTCTCAGCTGGGCTGGTTGGGAACCGGTCTGGTGAGGGAGGGAGGCAGCCCTGAGCCCTGTTTGAGTGGGTGGGACTCAGGGCTCTCCCTCCTTCATAAGGAGGAACCTTGACCCTGTCCCCCTCCCCCTTTCAGTGAAGGAGTCTTCAAATGCCCCGAAGACCAACTTCCCCTGGACTATGCCAAGGTGAGTCCACATAGCCCAGCCCAGGTATAGGCCGCTGCCCTCTGTAGAGGGTAGAGCTGTGGGCGGCCACTGGGCTCAGGGCCAATGTCAACCCAGAGCCTTGTGATCAGGCCCCCTCAAAGGTAGCCTGTTCCCTCCCGCCAGTTTGCAAACGAGGCCTGTGTTTACCCTGGAGGGCAGGCACAATGCCCAGCCTGTGGGGGTGCATAGAGTGGTTCTGTGCCCACAAGAAGTGCTCCCTCCCTTTCCGGTGGCATGTCAGGCCCATGGCTGCAGGCCAGGGCCCCTCCACCAGGGGAAGGAAGTAGAGCGAGGGGCAGCCTGGGCTGCTGCTCTACAGGCAGTTATGTGTGGGACCCAGCATCAGAGCAGAGGCTAACTGCCGTGGCCTCCATCCCTGGGCACGAGGGGCTAGTAGCCCGAGAGGCTATTACTGGCTCTAAGGTAGAGCCGTCCCAACGAAGGAAGGAGGGGGCAGAGATCCAGATGTGAGCTGGGGACTGCAGCAGGCTCTAACCCTGGCAAGTTCCCTCCATCCCTGGACCCAGATCTACCCGGACCCAGAGCTGGAAGTCCAGGTGTTGGGCCTGCCTATCCGCTGCATCCATAGCGAGGAGGGCTGCCGCTGGAGTGGGCCACTTCGTCATCTGCAGGTAAGGCTCTGGTGTGGGGGGCAGGGATTACCCTCCCTTGGCAGGTGCTAACTACCACCTTCCCCACCAGGGCCACCTGAATACCTGCAGCTTCAACGTGGTCCCCTGCCCCAATCGCTGCCCTGCCAAGCTGAGTCGCCGGGATCTGCCAGCACACTTGCAGCACGACTGCCCCAAGCGGCGCCTCAAGTGCGAATTTTGTGGCTGTGATTTCAGCGGGGAGGCCTATGAGGTGGGTGGGGCCCGGCTGAGGGGACCTGGAGGGAGGGAGGGGAGGGGAGCTGGCTATCCACGTATCTCTCAACGGCACCTCTGGCACTTCCACAGAGCCACGAGGGCATGTGCCCCCAAGAGAGTGTGTACTGTGAGAACAAGTGTGGTGCCCGCATGATGCGGCGGCTGCTGGCCCAGCATGCCACCTCCGAGTGCCCGAAGCGCACCCAGCCCTGTACCTACTGCACCAAGGAGTTTGTCTTTGACACCATCCAGGTGAGGCCCTTCTCGAACTGTGGGCTGCAGGGCAGGTCACAGGGAGTCTGGCTGCTGACCACTGCCTCTCTGCTTCCACGACCCCAGAGCCACCAGTACCAGTGCCCAAGGCTGCCTGTGCCCTGTCCCAACCAGTGTGGCGTGGGCACCGTGGCTCGAGAGGACCTGCAAGGCCACCTCAAGGACAGCTGTAGCACTGCCCTGGTGCTGTGCCCTTTCAAAGACTCCGGCTGCAAGCACAGGGTGAGCTGCCCCTTTCTGTCGGCCCCTTCGGTAAGCCCTTGTAGCCCTAGGCAGAGGTTCTGATGCAGCCTCCGCCCAGGTGCTCCCTTTTAGGCCACTCTGAGGCCATCAGTCCTCCTGCTGGCCAGCGCCAACCTCCACCTAGCATCCTGTCTTCCTCATTCAGAGCAGGGTGCTTGCCACTTTGTCCCCACTCCTCCCTCCTCTCCCCTGGCCCTTCTGCTGTTAACACTCCTCCCTTCCCCCATGGCCTGGGGCTTTGCCCATAGTGCCCTAAGCTGGCAATGGCACGGCATGTGGAGGAGAGTGTGAAGCCACATCTGGCCATGATGTGTGCCCTGGTGAGTCGGCAGAGGCAGGAGCTGCAGGAGCTGCGGCGAGAGCTGGAGGAGCTGTCAGTGGGCAGTGACGGTGTCCTCATCTGGAAGATTGGCAGCTATGGGCGGCGACTCCAGGAGGCCAAGGCCAAGCCCAACCTCGAGTGCTTCAGCCCAGCCTTCTACACACACAAGTATGGCTACAAGCTGCAGGTGTCTGCCTTCCTCAACGGCAATGGCAGTGGCGAAGGCACACACCTCTCGCTCTACATCCGCGTGCTACCAGGAGCCTTTGACAATCTCCTCGAATGGCCCTTTGCCCGCCGGGTCACCTTCTCCCTGCTGGATCAGAGTGACCCTGGGCTAGCTAAGCCACAGCATGTCACTGAGACTTTTCACCCTGACCCAAACTGGAAGAATTTTCAAAAGCCTGGCACTTGGCGGGGCTCCCTGGATGAAAGTTCTCTGGGATTTGGTTACCCCAAGTTCATCTCCCACCAGGACATCCGAAAGAGAAACTATGTGCGGGATGACGCCGTCTTCATCCGTGCCTCTGTCGAGCTGCCCCGCAAGATCCTCAGCTGAGCGAGCTGAGTGCAGGCCTGGCTCCAGGGGAGATGAGGCGCCCCATGGCCTCAGGCACTGGCTGGACCTGGAGAGGGGGCCGGACCCCCTTTCTGCTGCCCAGTTTCTGTTATCCTGTTCTCTCTCCCCTGCCAACTCCACCCTCAGGTGCCTCTGATTGGTGCTTCAGCTCTGGCCCCTCGGGGGAGCAGGTCTCAGGGTCCTCAAGGGCTGGAAACGATCGATCCCAGGGCCTGTCTCCACTCCTGGGCAGGGCAGACATGCCTTGGTACCAGCCATCCTCAACTGGACTGAGGTGCCTGCTCAGGTGCTAAGTCCCAAGAGCCATAGGGGGGAGGGAGTTGGGAAAAGGAGGGGTAGTTAAAAGAATCTGTCTTGAGATCTCACTTTTCTTCCCCTTTTCCCAGCTGTGCTCCCTCTGGTTATTTATTTCCTTAGTGCCAGGAGGGCACAGCAGGGGAGCCCTGATTTTTAATAAATCCTGTATTGTATTTATTAACCTGGCTCCAGCCTGACTCATCTGGGTTGGTTGGGGCCCTGGGAGGATGGGCCCAAGTGAAGGCTGAGGCCCAACCTGAGAAGGGCTGCACTCACTCTCAGCCTAGGATCCACCTGCTCTCTACTGCTCTCTGGTGTATGACGGGGGAGCTACAGCGGGCTTTTGTGTGGCAGAGCCTCGCCTGCTGCTGCCCTCCTGTGGTTCGATGGGGGAGGTGTGGGCTTGGACATCCTGAAGCTGAAGTCCTTGCCCCACTGCCTTTCGCAATACGGTTTGAGTATCTAATCGGAAATCTGAAATGCTCAAAAACAAACTTTAAAGTGCCAGTGTGTTGCCACCAGTGGAAAATCCCACACAACTTCATATGACATGTTGGAAATGCTACAGTACAAAACTACCATGTGAAATTGCCATGGCGTATGTATCAGGTATATATGAAGCTTACTAATTTCCTGTAACTGGATCCCATCCCCCAGACACCCCATTACTTATTTGCAAATGGTTCCAAAGTCCCAAACAGTTCTGGTCCCAAGCGTTTCAGATAAGGGGTACTTAACCTGTAGCTGTTGTTGATTACTTTATTATGGAAGAAAATACTAACCATTTTGTGTGCATTATTTCACTTAGTACAGTTAAGTGAAACAGTTCCTATCACCACAGTGAGCGGCCCCTTCTCAGCAGGCTGTAGGGAAGAGTTAATGAGACGATGTACATTCCTGGCACAGAATACATGCTTAATGGATACTAATCAAATTCTGAAGCCCAGCTCACACCCAGAACTAAACTGAGCAAAGGGACCTTCAAAATGTACAAGGCACTTGGATTTTCCTCATCCATGTCTCTGATTTTCAATGGATACTATGATCATATGTTTCACTGATAAATGGGGATGGATCACTTGTCAAATGATCATCAACTGGTTTGAGGCAGTGCCTCGATCCTGTCTTAAACTCACTCAGTCCTTAGGGGTGTAGTTCTTAATTTTTGCAATAGATTAGCACTGGAGTCTTTGTGGTGCAAGCTTTCAGCAAGGCGCAGCTGAGTGGGGCATCAGTACTTTCACTGGTAAAAACAGGCCTGCTCACCTCATAGATTTGTTATAAAAAAAGTGCCTTGCTCTCTTGCCTAGCCCAGTATACAGGAACTGTTCCCTCATACGGGAAAGTTTTAAGGCCCATCATTCCCCTCGCACAAGAATAAGGCTTATCAGGTGACAGGGCAGGACTAAACCTGGGTCAGCCAAGCCTGGGGTGCTCACCACCAACCCAGTCTTTTCAAAAGGTCAAATTCAGTCTAGGCAGAGAAGGGGCCCTGGCTGCCTAGCTAAGAAAGCAGAGGTGGCCCCTTCACAGATCTTGGTATAGCAATGTTTAGAACTGGGAGGGCAAACCACGATGGGCTCTAGCCGCTCCGGCAGAGGAAATGCCATCAGACGACAGGTGAAACCACCCTTCACTGAGTATCCCATAGAAGCTCGCCTCAAACTTGGGCTCCCTTTGCTGCCAGGACACTGCCCATACCGGATTCCATGGGGCATATTCACCAGCTGAATGATGCCTCCTATAGAGTTGTGTACAACAGCGAGGCCTTGCAATTGACCCCATTCTCACCACCCTGGCAGGCTTGGCCCTCATCCCAGTGCCAGGCATAATTGTTCTGTGGAACTTAGGCCAGTTCTGCATCAAAGTGTCAGCTGGACTCCAGTGGCAGGCTCACCTGACACAGGCAGAAGAGGGCTTGCTTTCTCAGGGATGAGGTGAGAAGCAAAGGGACCAAAGCACTTTCGTGATGGGATACCCCACAGAGCAGGAGTGCTTTGAACTCTATCGGAATTCCCCGGAGCCTTGTTAGGAGTCTGATTCTACCTTCCCTGCCTGAGTCTTATCTTTCTGTCCATCACATCTTAGATCGAACCCAAAATAAGTTTTTTTTTTCCCCTCCTGCACTCTGAAGAGGGAAAGCTGGCTAACACTCAACATATGGCGAAATTCCAGTCACTAGGAGGAGCCTGTTTTCATGCTGCAGATTCCAGCGCCTAACACCTCCACCTGTCAGCAGCCCTCAGAAACCCGACCTGGAGGTAGGAGAAGGGGTGGGAGGGAGGCTGAAAGTTTGAGGTTGGCTTACTGGCAGACCAGATCCCCATTCCCTGATGACTGATGGACCTTGGAGTGAAAGTGGCATGACCCTTTGGACTTCCAGTGAGGGCGGCAGACCATACTTACACATCAAATTGCACACTAAGCCCCGAGCCCTGTAGGGAGGGTCACCCAGCTGGGTTCTCCCAAGGGCGCCTACAGTCACCACAGCCCCTGGTCTGGGAATGGTGGGATGAACTATAGGGACCCTCTTAAAATTGAGGAATTACTCACCTCCCTCTTCATTAAGATGTTAGAAACTGATGTAAGAAAAATTCACAGCATTAAACGAATAGAACGAGGTCAAAAGGTGAGGGATTTTTTTTTTTTTTTTACTGGTTTATAATAATCTTAAAAACCCCATCACACCATAAACCACCACAGGTGACGAGGTGAGAGAGATGGAGCGTGAATCTACAGTATATGGATAAAGAGGGGAGTCCAGGGAGCCCCTAGGGACAGTGTGGGGTGGAGGCAGGGAGTGTGAAGAGGAGGCCCTGGCTTGGACCCTTATTGCTGGTTGGGGCTTGGCTGGCAGAGCAGGAGAGGGACTCAGGTTGAACTAGGAAACATCTCACACCAAAGGCAAGGGCAGTTGAGGTGGGGGTAGGAGGGTCACAGTACATTTTCCATGCAGACTAGGGGTGGGAGTGAGAGCTTCAGAGACTTACACCCCTACACAGGAAGAGCTGGGTTTGAGGTGGTTTCATTTAAGAGTCCCCAAGCTGGTGACTGGTCCAATTCCCTAAAATGGCAGCTCACCTCTTAGGGACAGGCAAGGGGGGTGGGGAGTGGGGTTACAGCAAGACTATCTGGTTTGGAGATCAAGCAAAGGATAAGGGAGACAGCGGTGTTCTTTAAATCTGACTCAGAAAAGCAGATACTGAAAAGGGGCCCTGGGTGAGATGGTGGCCGACACCATGGGGGAAGGCATTACACCAGAAGCTGCAGGTGCTTCTGAGGACTCAAGGACAAGGAGGTACCAGTGTTCACAGACAGCAGGAAAACAACGGGGAACAATAAATTAGGACTTCATGTAGCTATCTTTTGGCATAACACAATCAGGCATTTTTTTCTTTTTCTTTTTTTTTTTTTTAAATATAAGGCAACTTGCCAACACATAATTTAAGAACTGGTTTTCAGTCACATTGCTTCAGATCACTAGAGAATTTCTGGCTAAAGAACAAGCAGATAGTAAACACAACCCAAAATCTTAAAATAAGATCATCAGCTCACATTCCCCAGAGAGGAGAGGAAAGGTAATGGCTTACCTGTTTTTAAAAAAAAAAAAAAAAAAAAAAAAAAGCCCAGTTGTGCATCTTTAACAGAAGGGTGCAAAAAGTTTTAACAAAACAGTCTAAGTTACAGAAAAGCGTTCAATTTCTAGCGGACTAATGGTCACTTGGGAGTGAGACACAGTGGGCATGGGGGAGGGTGGATGGGTGTGTGCTAAGAACAGGCAGGGTAGGAGGGGCTGTTTCCCATGAAGGCCCATCTCCAGCTGTTAGAATCATGCTCATTTGGTAAAGGAAGAATTCAAAGAGCTTAAGGCTTTGTGTTTTTTCCTTTCTTCATTAAACTGAAGGGCTGCAAAAGGGAGCGACTAGAGGGCGAATGTACCTGTGGGGCCACTCACACACAAGGCTACTCACACCCACACCACATTCATACAGAAACGACGTTTAAAACTTACAGTGTAGAGCAATATTCTTAGCCAGTGTAGAGAGAACCAAATGCATTTTAACATTTTTTTTTTTTTTGGTGTTTTAAATTCCAAACTCCAATGTGATCATCCCTTACCTAACTCAAGTAAGGTAGTCTGTTTGTTTTGCCTGGTTCTTTTGTGTGTGTGTAGGGGGAGGGGAGCAGGAAGTAGAGATGAGGGCAGCAGGTAACTCAGGGCAGAGCCAACAGTGAGAAAGGGATCTGGGTCTAATATGCTGGATGGCCACTGCGTTTCTCTAAGCCCAGAAATGGGAGTCAGAAAGCAGGACAGATGAGAAGGACAGACGTTTTTCCCATGTCTCAAGGCTACGGCCACTTCCTTGCAGGAGGCCCTGAGGCTGTGTGGCAAGGACAAAGGCCAGTGGCTCTGGGATAGATATAGATGCAAAACAAAGCCTTGAGGAATGAAAAAGTTCAGAGATGAAGTCTGGGTCAGTTCTGATCTGAGGTCTTTGGAATGAATAAGGAATTAGCTTCCAGAGCACTTGGGAAGTCTAGCTAAGAGAGACAGAAAAAAAGAAATGCCCACCTAGGGCCCACCTCAGTTCACACCTCACTAAGGGACAGGAGGTTCAAGAAAAGATGGGAAGAGACTGGCTGGCAATGGTCATGTGGAGACAGACTGGCAGGTGGCAGAGAGAAAAGCCTGGGGTTGGAATTAGGATCTAATACAAAACCAAAAGTTGCTGGTGGGGAAGATGAGAGGCCCCCTCTGTCCCCAATTTAGATCTCGCCAAATCCCCTTAGATATCTACGAATGATCACATTGGAGCGGTGAAACTTGGAAACTATCCAGTCACTTAGAAGTAAGACTAAACCTAGGAGGGTGATGTATGCTGTGTTGCTCGTGGAGGGCACCAGGCCTACCTATCTATACCCTGGATGCTGAATATGAAGACTTCGACTATCTGTGGGGTCTGGGGCTCGGCTGCCAGGGGCTCGGTGGGCCTTGCTCAGCATAGCCAGGCTCTGTTCTCGAAAGCAGGCCTGCTGGAAA
This sequence comes from Tupaia belangeri chinensis, assembly GCF_000334495.1. NCBI lineage: Eukaryota > Metazoa > Chordata > Mammalia > Scandentia > Tupaiidae > Tupaia > Tupaia belangeri. Next base: position 493,388 of record NW_006203772.1, read on the forward strand.
TCCCCACTTAGATAATCCACTGTCTGCATCAAGCTGTTTTGGCTTGCCACTGGACCGCCCCCGGTCCCTGCTCGGTAGTGGGCCCCAGAAGCTGCGGCACAGTCGAGGGGTGCACCTGCAGGCTGCCCACCATGGAACGGCATGGCGAGGTCCTGAGACCCCGAGCTGTCGCTATTGGGAGTGGGGAGAATGTTGTTCCACAGGGGTTGGAAGTAGTGACCATTGGGATAGGCCAGTGGGGCTGCCAGGCCGTTGACTGGTGGGGATGGGGTCGGCTTCTCCAGGGGTGGCTTCAGATGGAAGGACTGTGCCAGGCAGAGTTCCTGCGGGTAGGCAGGAGCCTTGCCCACAAAGCCAGGCCCTGCCAACTCACGTCCTGCTCCATGCTTGCCTGTCAGGCCAGGGGCTGGCGTCCCACCAGCCTCGCTGCACATCTGTTGTAGGTGGGCCAGCTGGTGCTGGTTCCAGGCGACTGGCTTGAGGTCGCTAGGGT
>NW_006203772.1:494510-495691 GCF_000334495.1 Tupaia belangeri chinensis
GGGGGAGGGGAGCAGGAAGTAGAGATGAGGGCAGCAGGTAACTCAGGGCAGAGCCAACAGTGAGAAAGGGATCTGGGTCTAATATGCTGGATGGCCACTGCGTTTCTCTAAGCCCAGAAATGGGAGTCAGAAAGCAGGACAGATGAGAAGGACAGACGTTTTTCCCATGTCTCAAGGCTACGGCCACTTCCTTGCAGGAGGCCCTGAGGCTGTGTGGCAAGGACAAAGGCCAGTGGCTCTGGGATAGATATAGATGCAAAACAAAGCCTTGAGGAATGAAAAAGTTCAGAGATGAAGTCTGGGTCAGTTCTGATCTGAGGTCTTTGGAATGAATAAGGAATTAGCTTCCAGAGCACTTGGGAAGTCTAGCTAAGAGAGACAGAAAAAAAGAAATGCCCACCTAGGGCCCACCTCAGTTCACACCTCACTAAGGGACAGGAGGTTCAAGAAAAGATGGGAAGAGACTGGCTGGCAATGGTCATGTGGAGACAGACTGGCAGGTGGCAGAGAGAAAAGCCTGGGGTTGGAATTAGGATCTAATACAAAACCAAAAGTTGCTGGTGGGGAAGATGAGAGGCCCCCTCTGTCCCCAATTTAGATCTCGCCAAATCCCCTTAGATATCTACGAATGATCACATTGGAGCGGTGAAACTTGGAAACTATCCAGTCACTTAGAAGTAAGACTAAACCTAGGAGGGTGATGTATGCTGTGTTGCTCGTGGAGGGCACCAGGCCTACCTATCTATACCCTGGATGCTGAATATGAAGACTTCGACTATCTGTGGGGTCTGGGGCTCGGCTGCCAGGGGCTCGGTGGGCCTTGCTCAGCATAGCCAGGCTCTGTTCTCGAAAGCAGGCCTGCTGGAAATCCCCACTTAGATAATCCACTGTCTGCATCAAGCTGTTTTGGCTTGCCACTGGACCGCCCCCGGTCCCTGCTCGGTAGTGGGCCCCAGAAGCTGCGGCACAGTCGAGGGGTGCACCTGCAGGCTGCCCACCATGGAACGGCATGGCGAGGTCCTGAGACCCCGAGCTGTCGCTATTGGGAGTGGGGAGAATGTTGTTCCACACGGGTTGGAAGTAGTGACCATTGGGATAGGCCAGTGGGGCTGCCAGGCCGTTGACTGGTGGGGATGGGGTCGGCTTCTCCAGGGGTGGCTTCAGATGGAAGGGACTGGGCC
>NW_006203772.1:495726-543883 GCF_000334495.1 Tupaia belangeri chinensis
CTCCGCTGCACATCTGTGGTGGGTGGGCCAGCTGGTGCTGGTTCCAGGCGACTGGCTTGAGGTCGCTAGGGTAGCCAGTGGGGGCTCGGGAGATGCCTGTGGGCAGGTTGACAGGGCCTGTGGCAGGGCGGGGCGGCGGGGGCCGGGGGGGGGGGGCCTGGGCAGGTTGACAGGGCCTGTGGCAGGCAGTGCGGCGGTGGCCGCGTGGGTGTGCTCCATGGGATTGACCACACATGAAGGCATTGGTGTGGGGACGCTGTGGGTCGACACCCGGGTGCTTGCATTGATGAGCAGACTGCGACTAATGGGGCTGGGGTTGGCGATCTGGCCCTCGCACACTGAGGTAGTGCTGATGCCTGCCCTCGTCTGGCAAAACTGGTTGATCTGGTGCACGATGCTGCTCAGGTCCGGGGGCTGGCTGTGCTGCAGGGTGGCCGCCATTGAAAGGGGGATAGTTGAGGTAGACACGGTCACATTCGGGGGGGCATCTGAGTCTGGCATCTTCCGGCCTCCATGTAGCAAGGGATTGGGGGGATGCTGGAGACCCTGGTGAGCCAGGGCCTGAGGATGGACCAAACCCTGGGTTTGGGCCATAGGCTGAGGGTGGCCCAGGCCCTGAGGCTGCTGGAGGCTCTGAGGGTGAGACAGCGCCTGGGGTGGCGGGATACCCTGAGGGTGCTGCAGCGTCTGGGGAGGGGCATGGGCCAGGGTCTGTGCATGCTGCAGGGCCTGCTGGCGGGCCAGAGCCTGGGCCTGGGGGTGGGTTAAAGTGCTGGGTGCCACAGTAGCATAGGGAGCCACTGGGGGGTTCATGATGGCCTCAGGGAGCAACCGGGCTCGGGTGCCGTCAAAGTCCTTGAGAATGCTTTTGGCTGGCACTTTGACAATGGCAAGTAGGCCTGCCTTGGTGGCAGCCTGAGTCGGGTAGGGGCTGTAGCGCTGGGCTGATGTGTCGAGGCCGTTCACAGTACGACGAACGTGTTTCCGCTGAGGAACCTTCACACTGTTGGGGAAGATTTTTATAGTCAGTGGGTTGTTTGCGACCTTCTTAGCATACGCGTCCAATTCGGCTGGGGTAGGGTAGTGAGCAGTTCTCATTTTCTGTGTAGTGTCCCCTAGAGAAAGAGAAGGGGAAGGAGAGCAGAGGGAGAGGGAGCTCATCAATGCCAAGCCAACCAGCCCTTCTAGACCCCCCTTTTGGGGGCCTGGGGTGGGTGGGTGGGTGGGTGGGATTAGGAAGCTGCTAAGCTGTTAAGCCTTCATTCTAGACTCAACCTCAACTTCAGGCCCCATGACAAGCACTAACTACCCAGTGGGCCGAGCTCTACACTAAGTGATGGGTTATCTCAACGAATTTCGTCTGCTTTAGGAGGCAGACAGCACCATGATTCCCAGCTTATCACAAATGAGGCAACCAAAGATCAGAATAGCAAAGCAACTTCCGAAATTTCTTTTCCTGGAGAGTCAGAACTTGGCCAGTTCCCAAGAGTAATGAAAAGTTCTTCCCCTAATACAGGGGCCGGAACTCTGAGTTCCTACCAGCCCATGCCAGCCTAGGGGCTGAAGGTCCTAAGCAGAGCTGCCTGTCAGGGCCCTCAGTGGCCACTCATTCCCTTCCTTAGGGCACTTGGGATGCCGTGGCTGTCGAGAGGGTCCCTGGCAAAGCGGACAGGATGTGTCTTTCTCAGGAACAGAGGGATAAACTGCCATCTTTCTCAATCCCCATGCACAAGTTCAATTTTGTTTATAGTTTATGCTGGACTGGGTGATGATCAAAAGGCTTTATTTGCTTGTGAAGATGATGATAATGACAGGGCAGCAGGGAGGGAGCTGAGAAGAAAGGATTCGGATCATCTTCAAGTCCTGAGAGCCAAAAATAGTCTGTATTTGGCCATGTCAGCTGTCACTTTCCAAAAAAAAAAAAAAAGAGGAAAACCTGCCTTCCTTTGGAGGCCACGGAAATACCCACTCAATGTGCCTCATTAATGTTAACAGTCTCTTTGTTCCCATCTCCTGTTGCCTCCCATCAGGGGGCTCCAGCGGATGTTGGGCTTCCAGTCAAAAAGGAAAAGGTTCTGAAAACAAGAGCTCTTTAAGGATGCCAGGCTCCACTCATTCTCCTTCTCTAAGAGGGAGGGTCTCCCCTAAGTAAACACAAAAGGTGCTTCACAAATGCTTGCTGAATGAGTAAGTACAGACTGCCCAAGCAGAAGGAGAGGCCTGGCTGTGAGCCTAGGCCAGAGAGCGGACTCCTTCCCCACTTCCTACCCATGCAGAAGGCAGTCAGTCAGGAGAGACCAAGGACTACGTGGACTGAATGCACGGCTTGTGGCCTCAGCTGGCCTCGGCCCAAAGGAGACTCCATTCAAAGTCACATCACTGGGTATCGACGGGAACAGGGGAGGCTAGCCGGGTGTAGTAGAAGGAAAAGGCACAGCTGCCTTCATTTGGTGACACTGCTGCTTAGCTGGCAGCAACTGCTTAGAAACTGCAGCTCTCAGAATCAGGAAAAGGAAGTTCAAATCCAGGAGGAGTCCCTATTCAAAAAGGCAGACCTGAGCAAAGGGTGTAAAGACAGAAAAAGGTCCGTGCTTTCAACTCCTGGCACAATGCCTTGTACTGAAGAGCTATTCCAACATATTTAAGTCTGCTTTATTTACCAAGTACTCAGTAGATGTTCATAGATAAATGTTTGAGATAACCAGTTTGGGGAAGATCTCAAAAGGATGAATATGATGGTGACAACTGAGACTAGGAAGATGGGAAAGCAGAGGCTAGAAATCTCTCTCCTCTACGAGGTGTGCTATGTAGTGATCAGTCAAAGCCCTAAGAGTACAGTTTGAGTTCTGCTGTTTCTTGAAAGCCAGTGGCCTGCCATGGGCTGCAGTTGCCATAAAGTGGGGCTATTTTATAAATCCCCTTACAATCCCTGGAGACGGACAGGTACCAAAAAAACAAAAACAACAACAACAAAAAGTATGGGAATAACTGAGAGACAGCCCCAGAATCACACAGTACAATTTCAACGGAAGTTGCTCTGGTCACTTGTGTGAAGGTGTCTGACTGGTCCTGGCTAGTGCCTTGCCCAGAGACACTCAGTGCTTAGCAGGTGCTACTAGCACAGATACTGCCCAGCACAACAGCTGGGACTCAGCTGAGCAACACACAGCCGAAGCTGCAGGGTTTGGTGCAGACAGGAGATATGAAGGTCTGCCCCTGGGCTTTCTTCTACCCCATCTCCATGTTGGTGGGCTTCTCTGCCTTGAAATCCAAGACAGATGCAGTGGAACAAGAGCTAGTTAGAAGAGTTCCTTTGTTCTGAGTCACTACTAACTCTCAGCTTGAGAGTTTTTTTCTCTCTTTCCTTCTTCTTCTTTTTTTTTTTTTTGAGAGAGATTTTTGCTATAGGGCACATGCCCAATGTCAAGTAACTGGAGAGACAGACAGAAAGCCAGAAATCACCCCCTGGGAGAATGGCCACTCTGCAGTCCCTTCTCCTCCATTCTCTTCTCATGATTTTGGTGTGAAGTGTGAGTGTGCCTGGTGTGAGTTTAAGCTGCCGGATCTGAGACTCAAATCACGACTGACTACATGGGACTCCAGTAACATAACTATTAGGCCTTTTGCTGGTCCCCCAGGTTGTTTTTTCCTTAGCAGAGTCAAGAGGGTGGTGTGGCCTGAAATGGGTATGAAGTGGGATGCTCAGCCGTACTGATTAGCTCTCCTTGTCCTGTAGCCACTGAGTGACAGTGGGGAAGAGGGTAGTCAAAGAAATCAGAATTAAAGGGAAAGGAGGATAGACACGAGGTTATAGTGTCTTTGTTAAGGAAGAACCCCAAGGATGAAATGAGTATATGGAACAGGAAAAAAGGTCACTCTCTGGGTATATGGCACCACCTAACATGCATATTAGAAAAGTTTTTCTCAGCACTTTCTTCATTTCAACCTTTCAACATTGCAGCCTCTGCAAAGGCACCCTAGAGCCTTTCTTCCTTCTGTAACGTATTCCTCTAACTGCAGAGCCAACCCAGATAGCATGGCTCTATAAGCAGCTTAACTGTCTTGTACCAGTGGTGCCGTTAAGGCGTGTGGAGAACAGAGAATCTGTGGCTACAAAAAGAAAGATCTGGATTCAAGTACGGCTTCCTTATCTGCCTGCTGAGTGTTCCAGCCTCTCCCCATTTATCCAGTGATGACACCTGCTCTCCCACTTCATAGACTTACTAAGACTGAAAGATCCAATCAACAGGAAAATGGTATGTGAGCAGGAACCAGGACAGTCAATACTTATTCAAGGATAGCTAGTCTGCCCATCGCCAGGATGAAGCACCCTAAAGAAGAAAGCCCCGGGACCAGCAGTTGGCAAAATGGCTATGTCACTGGACTCCCACGTAGTTGTGCATGCCAAGATCCCGAGAGGAGACTGGAGGAGAAGGGATTGTAGCGTGGCCATCCCCCTGGGGGGGTGATTTCTTGCTTTTTGTCTGTCTCTCTGTCTTTCTGGCAAGTGCATGAATCTTATAGCAAAAACCTCTCCCCAAAAAATAAAAAAAGGAAGCCCAAGGTCAGCAGGTGGGATGGTGATAAAGGTCAACCTCACTGTTGGCCTCCCATATGGCTGACCAAGGTTCAAGTCCTGAACATGGTGGCTTGCTTTCTCACTTTCCTTCTCTCTCTCTCTCTCTCGCTCTCTCTCGTAAGTGCATGAGCCCTATAGCAAATTAAATCACAATAATTAAAATTAAAGAAATAACTCTAAAAAAAAGAAGGAAGCCCTAAAAGCAGAATCCCTGCCCTTGAGTCTAAAGTTAAATGTAGCAAAAAGTATTGCTGTCTGTTCCAGGGATTGGAGAGGGGGAAAAATCTCCCCAAATCCTGTCTTCCCCATGGAGACCTCCCTGTTCACTCTCTTATCTGAAGGTCAGAAGTCATGGTTAGCATACGCAGCTAGTACCTATCTGCAGGTGGAGATGCAAAAGCAATGTTTTAAGCAGATTTTGGAATCCGATGTGAGTTCTAGCCCAGTCACTGACCAGTCATGTGACAATGTCAAGTAACAAACTCTCTATGCCTCATCCTTAAAATAATCTCCAGGGGCCAACAGGTGGCACAGTGTTTAAGACACTGCATTCCCATACAGCTGACTGTGGTTCAAGTCCTGGACATGGCAGCTTCAAGATCATACTAAGCACATGTGCATGCGTGCCCAAAATCCCGAGAGAAAAGTAGAGAGGGGGATTATATTGTGGCCATTTTCCCAGGGGTTGTGCAGGGGTGATTTCTCACTTATCCATTCTGTCTCCATCTCTCCCTATGGCAAAAACCTAAAAAAATGAACACGTAAGTAAATTAAAAAAAAAAATCCCATATGGAGTTATTGAGGACTTAATGAAACATACACAAACAGTAGGTACTCAACAAGCTATTATTTCCAATATTTCTGAGTTTATCTAGTCATTGGGTCAATTTGCCATTTCCAAGCGCCTCCACTAGGGGGCAGACTAGAATATATAAAGAAGCAGTAAAAGGCATTTTGACATCTGTCCCAGGACAGGACCCTTAAGGCTCTGCCATGAAAGAGGCCAAAGTTGCTATCTAAAATACGTTCCAGTCATTCACACCATAAATATTTACTGAGACTATTAAATACCTGATCCTGAGCAGAGGAAATACAAAGCAGAGGCAGAAACAACTAAGGAAGAAACAACAACTTTTCAGAATCACATTTTACAGCCAGTCAGTGGTGTGGTATTTAAGGCGTCTGGATCTTGCATAGCTGACTACAGGGTTTGAGTCCAGGACCCAGTGACTTGGAAAGCATGCTGGGTATATGAGTGCATGTGCCCCAAATCCCAAAAGGAGAATGGAGGAGAGAAGAGACTGGAGCTACAGCCATTTCCCTCTCCTTGTTTCTGTAGTGAGTACATACTCCCTACAGCAAATCTTAAAAAAAAAAAAAAAAACACATTTTCTGGGTCAGTGGAATAAGATACATCAATGGAAAACATAATTTGCAGGGCTCTAAAATCGCAGAGCTCTCAAAGCAACCAACACCATGGAATGTACTCTCCAGACAAGCATCTACCTAACCCCCACAGTGGTTCTCTGGCAAGTACAGGACCTACCTAAAGCCAAGACGGTATTTAATCAAGCCTGTCCTATGGTAAATTATACAATCAGGAGAAATGCACCACATCCTCCTAGACACAAAGAAAAGAAAGGGGAGAAGAGCAAAGAGAAGGTTCGAGCCTGTGATTCTGAACATACAGCAGCTGGAGCCTGGAGGAAAGACATTAGAGATGCCTTACAGAGCTGGGGCCAGGAAGCCACAAACCCCATCTCCTGACCCCGGGTCCACCTCTCCTACCTCAAGCTTTTAGAAAATGAAAACTCTTCAAAAAGTACATGGACTTAGGGAGTTAGAAATACACGTTTACAGGGCTAGGGGCTAGCAAATGGCGTGGTGGTTAAGGCACTGGACTCCCACATGGCCAATCACAGTTCAAGTCTCAGATCTGGTGGCTTGCACTCTCTCTCTCTCTCTCTCACTCTCACTCTGACTCACTCACTCTGACTAGCTCACATGTCCTATAGAAAAAAAATTCAAAAAGACAATAATCTTTCTCCAGAGTGCATGTGCCCTAGGGCAAAAACCTCTAAAATAAATAAATAAATAAATAAAAGAAATTATTTAACTTTATGTATTTATTTACTTACTTTAATTTGGGGGGGTGGGGTGAGGGAAAAAGCAAACTGCCAGGTCCAGACTCAAACCACAGTCGGCCATGTGGCAGTCTAGCACCCTCAACCTCCACTATACCTGCTGGTCCCTATAAATTCTTTTTTTTTTTTTTAAAGTTTACTTTGGGGACCAGCAATTGGCATAATGGCTATGTCACTAGACTCCCCTGTAGTTGACCGTGGTTCGAGTCCCAGACCCCGCAGCTTAAACTCACACCAGGCGTGTGTGTGTGTGTGTGTGTGTGTGCCCAAGATCCTAAGAGGAGAATGGAGGAGATGGGACTGTGGTGTGGCCAACCCCCTGGGGGGGGTGATTTCTCCCTTTTTGTCTCTGTCTTTGTGGTGAGCACACGTGCCCTATAGCAAAAGTCTCTCCAAAAAAAAGTTTACTTTGGTACAAATTTTGAATCTATGCATACTTTTTTCCCCAAACTTTATTTTCTTTATGATAGTGGGATAGGGAGAGGGGGAGAGGGAAAGGGGGAGAGAGAGAAGGGAGAGACCCTCCATAGACTCTCACAACGCCTTGATTCCCTTTCCCCAGCCCTCCAGCTCATCAAGACCTTGGGCACCCACTATGTTTCCAGGGTACACCCAAAGTCTGAATCCACAGTCAGCACTCTGACTTCAAGCACTGCAGTTTGATTTGCAACCAACTAAGCCACTAAAGTAGGTCCATAGTTTTTTCATAATACGAATTTTCTAGAAACCTTCTGAAGACTCCAAATATAAATAAAGCACATTCACTATAAACACGTGTGCTCCATTCAGCCCCACCAGACACCAAGCTCTAGATTTCCACTTTTCAGACTCCTGAGGATGGGAGGGTGGGGGCATGGAGACAAATAGCAGTCATGAAACTTTTTAGATTATTTATTTATTTAATTGTTTGTTGTTGTTGTTATTATTATTTAATTTGACCAGATAGAGACACAGAGAGAAGAGAAAGTGAGAAAGAAAGCTGCTAGGTCTGGGACTTGGGAATCCAGTGCCTTTAACCACCATGCCACCTGCTGCCCAACCCCCCATTTTTTTTCTTTACATAGGGAGCATCCACTTGCCAGGGAGTGAGAGACAGAGACCAAGAGAGGGAAAATGAGAAATTATCCCTGCCTGGGAGGATGGCCAGACCGCAATCCCTTCTCTTCTAGTCTCCTCTGGGGATTGTGGACATGCATGCATTCATGTCTGGCATGATTTTCAAGTCACTGGGTCCAGGACTCCAACCACAGTCAACCATGTGGGAGCCAAGTGCCCTAACCACCATGCCACCTACTCACTGGTCCTCACAAAACTTTTTTTTTTTTAATAACTATTTAATTTATCATTACTTTTAAAGTTTTAATCAGAGAGAGACACAGAGAGAGAAAAAGAAAGAAAAAGTGAGAAAGCAAGCCACCAGATCTAAAACTTGAACCATGGTCAGCCATGTGGGAATCCAGCGCCTTAACTACCATGCCATCTGCCCGCCCCCAGAAAACTGTGTTTTGTTTTGTTTTGTTTTGTTTTTTAAAAGAGAGGTTTTTGCTATAGGACGCATGTGCTCACCAGAAAGACACAGAGACAGAGAGACAGAAAGCGAGAAATCACCCCCCAGGGGGGGATGGACACACCACAATCCCTTTTCCTCCATTCTCCTCTCAGGATCTTGGGCACGCACGCACACACGCCCAGCATGAGTTTAAGCCAGCAGGGTCCAGGACTTGAACCACGGTCAACTACATGGGAGTCCAGCAACATAGCCATTACGCCAACTGCTGGCCCCCACAAACCTGTTTTTAAGGTCTTTATAGCTGATAGGTCAGGACTCTTAAATAGCTGGTTGGTTACTGGTCCCAAAGAAGACAGTTTAAGCACAATCTCGCCTTAGCTGTAAATGTTTAATACTAAAAGCTGTTACGTCACATGACAGTTTTTTTGTTTTGTTTTGAGAAGTTTTTGCTACATGGTGTGTGCTCTTGCCAGAAAGACAGAGACAGAAAGCAAGAAATCACCCTCCGAGGGGATGGCCACAGCGAAATCCCTTCTCCTCCATCCTCTCGGGATCTTGGGCATGCACGCACATGCACCTGGAGTGAGTTTAAGCCACGGGGTCCAGGACTCGAACTGCAGTCAACTACATGGGAGTCCAGCAACAAAGCCATTACACTAACTGCTGGTCTCGCTCTGTCATCTTATTAACTGCCTCCAATTGTGTCCCTGGAAGCCCAGAGCTAGGTAGGATGCAGTTAGTCACCTGCCTTGGGTGGCCAGGGAGCGTTTTCCAACAGAAGGCAAGGTTGGGAAAGCTACTACAGCAGAGCTTGGTTATTCTGTTGGGCAGCTGAAGAAGGAAGAATGTCACCTTCAGATATGTCACTATACAGAGCTAGAGTCACCGGCCAGATTTCAGAACTAGCCAGGCTCAGATCCTTAGGCTCCCTCAAATAATTGAAGTCAAGAGCCTATACATTTCTGATGATGATCTCGCAGAGCAGGGGTCAACAAGCTACTGCCCACATGCCAACTCCAGCTGCCGTGTGTTTTTGCAAAAAGTTGTACTGTTCATGTGTTCACATACTGTCTATGGCTGTGTTTGTTCCACAGTGGTGGAGCTGAGTGGATGCAGCAGATACCATATGGCCCACAAAGCTAAAAATATTTGCTATCTGGACTTCACAGAAAAAGTTTGCTAACTCCTATTATATCAGATTCAAGAGAGGTGCTGAAGCACCCTTCCCAGTTAAAGGTTAAGTTTAACTTCCTCACTGATTTCTCCTTTTTGATCTGAAAGTAAGGCTTATTATATTTTATTGCACATTCTATGAAGAGAGCAAGATAACAAATCAGCCCCCCAATGGGGAATGATCATGTTGCAATCCCATTTCCTGCATTTCTCCATCCTGTCAGGATTTGGGACACATAGGCCCACATGCCCCATTTCTCAAGCTGCCAGACCAGGATTCAGTCAGCGCTGCGGGCTGTGGCTTCCAATGCACAGAACTTAACCACTGTGGTACAAGGCAGTCCTCTGAAAGGAAGTTTATTCTAAATTTCAGGCTAATTTTATACTTGAAGATATGTCCACGGTAATGTGTCAGGAGTTAAGACTCTTTTCCTTACATATTGTGTAGTGTAGGGACAGAAGGTAGTTATCAGGAAAATATGGGAAATAAAGCCCCAATTCTAGCCAGCTAAGAAAGGAATCTAACCGTTCTCAAAGGCTCGATCTTATGAGAAGTATATTAACAGGAAAACACCCAGAAAATGAGAAAACTAGCTCCCATCCTCTCTGAAGGCCAAAGCTCCTCTACTTGCTGTGAACTGAAGTTACACTGGCTCAGAGGCAGACAGCAAAGCCCAAGGGAACTGCTTGTTCCATGGCAGAATGTACTCAGAGAATTCAAAACAAGAGGACAGTGAAAGCAGCGTATTATGGAGATATGGTAAGCAATCTGGACTGAGTTTTTGTTCAATTCCTCAAGGAATTATGACCTCAAACACCTTTTTTTTTTAAAGAATTATTTATTCATTTATTTAATTCCATTTGTTTTCATTATTTTTTAATTTGACCAGAGAGAGACAGAGAGAGAAAGGGAAAGCGAGAAAGCTAGCTGCCCAATCTGGGACTTGAACCACGGTCGGCCATATGGGAGTCCAATGCCTTTAACAACCACGCTACCTGCTGGCCCCCTGAAACACCTTTTGAAGGGTGATATATTTCTACATATGTATCTATCTATCACCTGCCTATCCTGTAAAGCTAATAGCTTTGTTACTCAACAGGAAGCTATCATCAGCAATTAAAATTAAGATGATATATACTAGGGAATTACCGCATTTAAGAGCATCTCTCTGATCAGTACTGTGTCTCACACTGCTGACAGGTAGAGCCTTTGCAGCCGCTTTCCTACTGTTTCTGCTGAATACCTTGGAGGTACTGAAATTCAAGGTCAGTGTATCCCAGATGTGCCTGTGACACAGCCCAAATGCAAGAATGAAACAAGAGTTCTTACATCTTTCCCCAGGATCCAAATTACTTACATTTCTGAAGTCCAGTGTTCATCTGCGTGTGAGAAAGAAGCTGAAAGGACAGGTCACCTGGCCCTGGTAGACAGGCTAGCATGGCAGACCGGCATCAACACAGCATAGGGCAGTGGCTCACACTGTAACGAACAAAACAAGATCATGGACCATAAGGCAATGCATTCGAGGACCATACCAGGGACACTGGATATGAACAGCACAGGCCCAAGTTTAGATAAACACTTTAACTAGTAGCATGTTGGTTAAAAATGTATCAACTGGGACTTGCAGATGGCATAATGGTTATGTCACTGGACTCCCACATAGTCGACTGTGGTTCGAGTCCTGGGCCCTATGGTTTGAAACTCCCATTGGGCACATTTGTGTGCATGTCCAAGGTCCTGAGAGGAGAATGGAGGAGAAAAGTTTGTGGTATGGACATTCATCCTGGTGGGTAATTTCTTGTTGTCTGTCTGTCTCTCCGGTGAGCGCATGCACCCTACAGCAAAAAAGTCTCTCTCTAAAAAAAAAAATTGGGGGCCAGCAGGTAGAGTGGTGGTTAAGGTGCTGAACTCCCACATGGCTGACCACGGTTCAAGTCTCGGAACTATGAGCTTGCTTTCTCACTTTCCCCTTCTCTTTCTCTGTCTCGTTGGTCAAATTAAATAATAAATAACAACGACAAAATTAAATATATTTTTTAAAAAATCAATTCACCCCCACCAGTTTATTTTCTCCCATAAGCTGGACAGAGAGAGACAGGCACCCCCACCAAGACCTTGATGCCTTAACTGGCCTTCCGGGCATAGGTACTGTATGCCAGGCATATTCAAGGAGGTCCCTGAATATGAACTCAAAATCCTTCCTATGTGAGTCAGTCTCTCAGAGCAGTGCATTTTACTGCCATTTTGCTGTCTGGTTCCACACACCTTTATCTGTAGCAATAATGATCTGCTCCCAATTATAATGGTTTTTCAGTTAGAAAGATGTATGGGTAGGAAAAATAAAAACTGCAAAATATCTATTCATACAAATAATTATAAAATAGGTACATTTGTGGGGCCAGCAGGTGGAATGGTGGTTAAGGGCAGTGGACTCCCTCATGGCTGACTGTGGTTTTGAGTTTTGAACCTGGTGGCTTGCTTTCTCACTTTCTCTTTCTCTCTCTCGCACACTCTGTCCCTCTCTGGTCAAATTAAAATAAATCTAAATAAAGTTGAAAAAAATAATTCTTTTTTTTTAAAAAATAGGTGCATTTGTAAGGTCTCACTGCTCCTGAAGTGAGAAGACCTTCAGAGAACCTGGCTCAGTCCATTTCTAGTCCGAGCTGAAGGCCAGGGCAGTCAGACATTCCCATAGACAGTACGTACTAAGGCACCCAAAGTCCAACTCAGGATCCGGTATTCTGAACTCCCCCCCTTTTATTTAAACATTTAACTTTATTTATTTATTTATTTTAATTTGACCAGAGAGGTACAGAGAGAGAGAGGAAAAGTGAAAAAGAGGACTCAAATCGCGGTCGGCCACATGGGAGACCAGTGCCCCCATCTACCATGCCACTTGTTGGACCCCTCCCCACACTTTTTTTTTTTTAAAGAATTATTATTTATTTAGGGACCAGAAGGTGGAAGAGAAGGGATAGTGGAGTGGCCATCTCCCCCTCGGGGATGATTTCTTACTTTCTGTCTCTGTCTCTCTGGCAACTGCATGTCCCCTAAATTATTTTGAATAATATTTTTAAAATAATTTTTCTGCTATAGACTACATTGTTGCACATGATAATTGCAGTAATGGGATAATTTCCCAGTAACAGAAGCAGGCATGCACTCTAGATGGTTGCATACTTTGCATATGCAAACTTTTCACATGCAAAGTATGCAAAAACAACATGAGTAGTTTTCTAAAGTTCTCATCTCTTTGTCCAAATATTTATCCTCTTTATCCCAAATCCACCTGGATTGGGAGTTCTGAATATTTCCTAGCTTATCAGAGAAGAAAATAACACATGATGGGACCAGCAGTTAGCATAATGGCTATGTCGCTGGACTCCCAGGTAGTCGACTGCAGTTCAAGTCCCGGACTCAGTGGCTTAAACTCATGCTGGGCGTGTGTGCATGCGTGCCCAAGATCCCAAGAGAAGAATGGAGGAGAAGGGATTGCAGCATGACCATCCCCCCTGGGGGGTGATTTCTAGCTTTGTGTCTCTCTGTCTTTCTGGCGAGCGCATGCGCCCTATAGCAAACACCTCTCCCCCCAAAAAATAAAGAATAACACATGACAGCACTGATGAGCAATGTGGATTTTACTATATGATTATATAAAAGATGGAAATTGGGCACAATAGATTTGCACCCCATGCCCCCAGAAAATTTCTTTAAATTTTAATAAGCATTAGGTATCTTTATTATCTTCTGCTTAGAGAACCATGGAAAATGACTTGCTCACCGTCCAAAAACTTCACATCTTTATTTCTCCTGAAAGCAGGTCCTAGCAGTTGAGATCCTCAAAATATTTTCTCAATTAAAACCAGACAAGTTCAAGAAATTTTTGTACTAGCTGCTTAGAAAATGAAGTAGTCTCCACATGATTACATATATTAATTTTAGCCTCTTCACACACACATATGCTCATTCACAATCTTTTTCTATTTTCTGCTTCAAAGAATCTTTTCATTTGGAGGCTCCAGAAATTAATTTTTTGAAAACAGATAATTTTCCAGGTGCTTACATATTAAATATTGCCAAGCTCCACATGTGAGAGGATTAGATTATTCCTGGATCAAAGCCTGAAATGTATTTAATTTAAAAAATCATTTTAAAATTCCATGTGAGAAATTCAGATGTATGTGTTTCCTTAGTACAGTTGAGGGTCCTTTTTTAAATGATATTTTATATTTTTCTGTAACCCGCATTCTCAGGCAGTACTAGTTGGTGAAGTGGAGTGCAATGATGATTTTTCTATATATAAATCTCTGAGCTTGTACTATGCTAACCCTTTGTGGGAATAGACCTCAAAAATGTTTTATGATGGGATGATTTTCCTGAAGCTCCCTTGTGTAACAGTTCTTAGTTTTAGGCAAGACAACTTTCTGATACAAATTGCTGAAGGGAAAGAAACAGAATAGGGGAGAATTATTTAATCTATTATTGCAACTTCTTCCTGAGGCCTGCATGCTGATATTTACAGGTGTGTGATTTATGACCTACATTTTACCTAGCTATAAATCTGTTTATCTTTCTTTCTCCTCTGCAAGTTGACAACCACTTCTTTGTTGGAAACATTCAATTCAATGAGGGTAGAAACTGGAATCCAAGCTTAGCTTTCAGGCATTACATCAGCACTGTCATGTATACCATGGTCTTCATCCCTTCATCCAAACATCTTCTTCTGGATAAGAAGGATTGAGGGGAGAAGATGTGGGGCAGGACAGCCTCAAACTGGGGCTGGTAGAACTACCTGATAGAGTCCGAGTGAAAGGAACACGTAACAGAATTTTCTGTGTCTATGCATCCCATAAAAGTAAAATGTATCTTTTCAGATCACACCAAAAGCCCTACATGGGGGTTAGCAGTGACAGAATTGAGCGTTGACTGGAAGAATGTTGTTGACCTAATTGGTTTTGTCTAGAGAAACTATTCTGTAAAAATTAGTATCAATACTGGGGCCGGCAAGTGGCATGGTGGTTAAAGGTGCTAGATTCCCACATGGCTGACCATGGTTCAAGTCTCGGAACTATGAGCTTGCTTTCTCACTTTCCCCTTCTCTTTCTCTGTCTCGTTGGTCAAATTAAATAATAAATAACAACGACAAAATTAAATATATTTTTTAAAAAATCAATTCACCCCCACCAGTTTATTTTCTCCCATAAGCTGGACAGAGAGAGACAGGCACCCCCACCAAGACCTTGATGCCTTAACTGGCCTTCCGGGCATAGGTACTGTATGCCAGGCATATTCAAGGAGGTCCCTGAATATGAACTCAAAATCCTTCCTATGTGAGTCAGTCTCTCAGAGCAGTGCATTTTACTGCCATTTTGCTGTCTGGTTCCACACACCTTTATCTGTAGCAATAATGATCTGCTCCCAATTATAATGGTTTTTCAGTTAGAAAGATGTATGGGTAGGAAAAATAAAAACTGCAAAATATCTATTCATACAAATAATTATAAAATAGGTACATTTGTGGGGCCAGCAGGTGGAATGGTGGTTAAGGGCAGTGGACTCCCTCATGGCTGACTGTGGTTTTGAGTTTTGAACCTGGTGGCTTGCTTTCTCACTTTCTCTTTCTCTCTCTCGCACACTCTGTCCCTCTCTGGTCAAATTAAAATAAATCTAAATAAAGTTGAAAAAAATAATTCTTTTTTTTTAAAAAATAGGTGCATTTGTAAGGTCTCACTGCTCCTGAAGTGAGAAGACCTTCAGAAAACCTGGCTCAGTCCATTTCTAGTCCGAGCTGAAGGCCAGGGCAGTCAGACATTCCCATAGACAGTACGTACTAAGGCACCCAAAGTCCAACTCAGGATCCGGTATTCTGAACTCCCCCCCTTTTATTTAAACATTTAACTTTATTTATTTATTTATTTTAATTTGACCAGAGAGGTACAGAGAGAGAGAGGAAAAGTGAAAAAGAGGACTCAAATCGCGGTCGGCCACATGGGAGACCAGTGCCCCCATCTACCATGCCACTTGTTGGACCCCTCCCCACACTTTTTTTTTTTTAAAGAATTATTATTTATTTAGGGACCAGAAGGTGGAAGAGAAGGGATAGTGGAGTGGCCATCTCCCCCTCGGGGATGATTTCTTACTTTCTGTCTCTGTCTCTCTGGCAACTGCATGTCCCCTAAATTATTTTGAATAATATTTTTAAAATAATTTTTTAAATTATTTAATTTTATTTATTAATTTCTGCTATAGGCTACATGCACTCACTAGAAAGAGAAAGGAAGCTACCAGGTCCAGGATTTGAACCATGATCAGTCACATGGGAGTCCAACGTCTTTAACCACCACATCATCTGCTAGACCCCTGAACTCACTTTTAAAAGGAAGAGGCAGTGGGGCCAGCAGATGGCATGGTGATTAGGGTGATGAACTCCCACATGGCAGACCACGATTAGAGTCTTGGCTTGAAAATCACTCTGGGAGCAAAAGCGTGCATGCCCAAATTCCAGAGAGGAGAAGGGAGAAAGGACTGTGGTGTGGCTTTTCCCTCTCAGGGGATGATTTCTCACTTTCCTTCTGTTTCTCTCTAGTGTGTGCACATCCCTATGGCAAAAACTTAAAACACAGGGATCAACAGATGGCATAATGGTTAAGTTGCCGGACTCCCACATAATCCAAAGTGATTCGAGTCCCAGCCCTGGCAGCTTAAAACAAACGCCAGGTACGTGTGTATGTGCACCCAAAATCCTGAGAGGAGAATGGGACTGCGGTGTGGCCATCCCCATGGCGGGAGGGGGTGTGATTTCTCACTTTCTGTCTCTGTCTCTCTGGCGAGTGCATGCACCCTTCTAGCAAACATCTTTCTTTTCTTGAACAATAACAACAACCAAAACAAAGGGGACATGCACAGCCCAAGCAGGCAGACATCAATGGGATCTTCTGTGGTGATGGAGGACCCATCAGCAATGCAAGCCCCTTGAGTATTAGGAACAAGCTTTCCTCAAACAAACAGAAGGTAGTAAAAACTTCCTCTGAAATACTGCAAACCTCCCAAATCCAAGTGGCAAATTATGGCTTCAGATCACAACATAAAAGGAGTGGGGGAAATGCACAAATGTTAGGCCACAAAACCTCTTTACTTCTCTCAGAAGGCTCTCAGGTATGTGAAACTACCTTGTCATGATGACTATCAGAGAGCGCCAGCCTGCAAGACCAGGCAGCTGAAAAGACACTTTGTAAAAGAGGCTGCTCAAACTGTGTCTAAGATAGCAACTGCAGAAAGAACTAAAGACTGAATGCCTCAATAAGGCTAGAGCTGCCCAAGAGATCTGGCAGAGTTTCAGAAGTCCTTTTAGGTCTCTTGTGGGTGGATGACAGAATGAACAGAGTGTCAACTGCAGTGCCTCAAGGAATAAAACATCTTCTGTTAGGGTCAGAAGACTGAGGTACTGTTATAATCCCTTTCTTTGTGAATGGTGATCTCTATTTAATAAACTCTGCTTTAGGGTCCTAATATAGCTGAGGGCAAACTCCGAGAAGGGAATTAATAAGCACTGGAGGCTAATCTAGTGAAAGGGGCTGTGTGAAGGGCTTTAGTGAAGTGTTCTCAAATGAGTCTCCCCATCTTTCTGGGAGATAGGTAAATCACTCCCCCACCTCCCAGGGGATGGCCAGCTCACAATCCCCTCTCCATTTTCCGCTTGGAATTTTAGGCATGCACTCACACATGCCTGTGTGTTTCAAGGCACCAGGTGACTTCCCTCACACTTCACCACCACCATAAACTCTTGCTTCCTGTTTCCCCATCCAAACTCTTTGAGGACAGACACTTGGTTTTGGTCATTATTATACCTAAAGAAGCATCTAGGCTCAGGAACCACGCAGTCAGCCATGTGGGAACCAGCTGCCTGAAGCACCATGGCCATCTGGCTGGTCCAATAGTCACCTAAATGGTCTCTGTTCCACCCTTACCCTTATCGCTCACTCTGTTCTCCACACAGCAGGCAGTTAACTTATTGTTAATTTGTAATGGGAAGTCACAGCAGCTCAAGTATTACCAATGACTTCCCACCTTTCAGACTGAAATACAAAAGCCTAACACACACCCAGACCCTCCAGGACACGTCACTACCACCTCTCTGACCTCACCTTCTAACGTCCCTAACTCTCTTGGCTGACTCTGCTCCCTGCCCACAGGTCTCCATGCAGCTCCTTCAACGAGCCAAACATGCTCCCACCTCAGGGCTTTGTACTTACCATCCCTGTGCAGGATGTTTTTTTAAATTTAAATAATTATTTTATTTAATTTCATTTATTTTAATTTGGCCAGGGAGGGACGGAGAGAAAGAGAGAAACCAAGCCACCAGGTCCGGGACTCAAACTGTGGTCAGCTGTGTGGGAGTCCAGTGCCCTTAACCACCATGCTACCTGCCGGCCCCTGTGCAGGAGGTTCTCACCCTGGATGTCTTTTAGCCGCCTCCCCCCATTCAAATTTCTGCTTGAATGTGACCTAATGAGAGGGCTTTTTTCCCCCTTAAAATCATTATTTATTTAATTTTATTCATTCATTCATTTATTTTAATTTGACTTGAGAGACATATGAAGAGAGAAAGAGGGAAAGTGAGAAAAGAGAAATATGAAGAGAGAAAGAGGGAAAGTGAGAAAGCAAGCCACCAGGTCTGGGACTCGAGACATGGTTGACCATGTGGGAGAGTCCAGCGCCTCAACCACCAGGCAACCTGCTGGTCCCCAGGAGAGGGCATCTTTGACCTTCCTGTCTAAAACAGCACTGTTAATTCTCTCACATTTTACCGATATAACCCCTTGTTGCTTGCTTCTCCCTCTCTAGCCCCCCAGGACATAAACTCTTTGAGGTCAGACACTTGGTTTTGGTCATTATTATAGCTAGAGAAGCACCTAGGCTCTCCAAAACTAAATGTTGACTGTCTAAATGGCAGATTATTATCAATTCCTGGAGGTTTCTCATTTAATCTACAGATGTCATTAACTTTTTTTTTTAAGAATTATTTTATTTAACATGACTTATTTATTTTTAATTTGATCAGAGAGGGACAGAGTGAGAGCGAGAGAGTGAAAGCGAGAGAGAGAGAAAGTGAGAAAGCAAGCCATCAGGTCCAGAACTTGAACCACGGTCGACCATGTGGGAGTCCAGCACCCATTTTTTTTTTTTTTCGGAGAGGTTTTCGCTATAGGGTGCGTGCGCTCGCCAGACAGACAGAGAGAGACATAGAAACAGAAAGCGAGAAATCACCCCCCAGGGGGGATGGCCACGCCACAATCCCTTCTCCTCTTGGGGCTAACTGCTGGTTCCCAGGAGTCCAGCATCCTTAACCACCACGCCACCTGCCGGCCCCTAGACTTCATTAACTTTTTAAACATTTATTTATTTAATTAATTCCATTTGTTGTTGTTGTTATTATTATTTTTTTGGAGAGGTTTTTGCTATAGGGCACGTGCGCTCGCCAGACAGACAGAGAGATAGAAAGCGAGAAATCACCCCCCAGGGGGGATGGCCATGCCACAATCCCTTCTCCTCCATTCTCCTCTAGGGATCCTGGGCACGCACACACACGGCGTGAGTTTAAGCCAATGGGTCTGGGATTCGAACCACGGTCAACTACGTGGGAATCCAGCGACATAGCCATTGCGCTAACTGCTGGTCCCTGTTATTATGTTTTAATTTGACCAGAGAGAGACAGAGAGAGAAAGGGAAAGGGAGAAAAGAAGTCACCAGGTCCAGGACTTGAACTGTAGTCGGCCATGTGGGAATCCAGAGCCTTTAACCACCAAGCCACCTGCTGGCCCAGATTTTATTAACTTATTAATCCAGGTATGACTTTTTCCAAAGCCTGTGCTCATTCCCAGCTGCAGGCAGTGTCAGTGCCAACTGTAAACAGAACATTCAGTAGGTTCTAAAGTTCACAATTGCAAAGTTCACAATTATAATTAGGAAGCAATTTAAAAATAAACAAATACTTATTTCTTTAAAGAGGACAGAGTGTAATGATGCTCCTTAGTAATAATCACATTCTGGTTTTCTGAAAGAAAAATAAAAAAAAAATGCTAAATGGAAGGGTAGATAAGAAAGGGCCGACTTTTTTTTTTTTTTTGAGAGGTTTTTGCTATAGGGCGCGGGTGCTCGCCAGAGAGAGAGAAACAGAGAGACAGAAAGGGAGAGATCACCTCCCGGGGGGATGGCCATGCAGCAATCCCTTCTCTTCCATTCTCCTCTCAGGATCTTGGGCGGGCACACGCACGCACGCCCAGCATGAGTTTAAGCCACTGGGTCCAAGACCCAAACCACGGTCAACTACATGAGAGTCCAGCGACATAACCATTATACCATCTGCTGGACCCAGACCTGACATTTTAAAAGAATCACAAAAGTCATAATATTATATGGGGAACCAGCAGGTAGCATGGTGGTTAAGGCTCTAGATACTTCCACATGGCTAACAATTGTTCGAGCCCCAGACCTGGTGGCTTGCTTTCTCACTTTCCCTCTGAGTGTGTGTGTGTGTGTGTGTGTGTGTGTGTGTGGTCAAATTAAAATAAAAGAGGGACCAGCAGGTGGCATGGTGGTTAAGGCGCTGGATATTCCCACATGGCTGACCAGGGTTTGAGTCCTGAATCTGGTGGCTTGCTTTCTAGCTTCCTCTCTCTCTCACTCTCAATGTCTATCTCTCTCTGGTCAAATTAAAAAAATAAATTAATGAATAAATAAAATAAAATTATTTAAAAAATTAAAATAAAAGGAATAAATAAAATTAAAATAGATAATTCTATTTAAAAAAAGAATATTATATAAGAGTGCCTTTCTGAACTCTTTCTTGGACTACTTTTTATGATTCTGAAAGTGGAAAAACATCAACAATAATAACTGAGGAAGGAAGCTCGGGCAGAAGTTCTCTTTTCTTCTTTAAATTATGTTTGTATCAATACTGAATTAAAAAAGCAAGACAGAAAACTATATGTATGTTTACAACATATATAAAATAACAATACTATTCTCCACCTCCACCAGCTTAAAAAAAAAAAAAGACAAGAAAAAATACTCTAAAACATTCAAAACAGGACCAGGAGATGGTGTAATGGTTATGTCGCTGGACTCCCACATGACTGGCTGCACGTTGAGCCCCGGACCTGGCAGCTTGAAACTCACATCCTGCACGTGTGCCTGTGTATCCCAAAATCCCAAGAGGAGAGTGGAGGAGAGGGGACTGTGGCATGGCCATCCTTCCTCCCCAGGGAGGGTGATTTCTCACTCTCTCACTCTGTCTCTCTGGCAATTGCCCGTGCCCTATAGCAAACATCTCTCCCTCAATATAAAAAATACTCAAAACATGAGCAGCAGCTACTATTCGGGGGCAATGCTTTTCTTTATACTTTGGCACTTACATTAAATCTGTTGTTAATTTTAAAATAAGGGGGAAATTAACTGATAAACCAAGAGCCTCAAACTTTAAGACACGGTCATATCTGGATGGCTGTCTCTGATGATGGGGTACAAAGAACACATTCACCTCAGCTGTCTCTGCAAATGCCACATTTTCTCTATACTTCCTGGAAGGAACCAACCTATCTCTGATAGATCTATTAAATCCTGATTCATCCGGGCAAGACCAGCAGATGGCATAATGGTTACATCAATGGACTCCCACAGTGTCGACCATGGGTTGAGTCCCGGACCTGGGCTTAAATCTCACATCAGGCACGTGTGTGTGCGCACCCAAAATCCGGAGAGGAGAATAGAGAAGAAGGGATTACAGTACGGCCATCCTGGGGGGTCAGGGAGGGGTAACCTCATTTCTTTGATGTCTTTGTCTCTCAGCAAAAATCTCTAAAAAATACAAAAATCCTGACTCTTGTAACCAAGAGAGGAATCAGGGATATGGATCCTAGGAGGTGATCCTCTTAGGTTACAATTAAACCAGGTAAACTGTGGCAGACACTTAACAGATTTAGTGGGATGGTCCATGACGACATCCCCAGTATGAACCACCCAGCAAGTCTAGAATACACTTCCGCTCTCACTGGCATCATCTGGGCTGCTAAGAGGACAGCCTCTAATCTGCAACCCTTTCAGAGTTCTGAGGTACATCTGCCATCCTTTCCAAAACACTAAGGAAGTCTAAGTCCAGGCTAGGGAAGTCTTTAAGCCCCTTGACCAGTTTCACTGAAGCCAAGAATTAGATCTGGCTAGGGCAGGAAAGGGAGGGAGTGGACTCAGACTGTGGTAAGGTCACCAGGGCTGTGAAGAAACAGGAGGGACCTACAGGATGCATTCTAGAAAGCAAAGATGCAGTACAAAGCCCGCCTCCAGAGGCCTGGCAGCTGAGCGTAGGCCTTTTATTTAAAAACTTCAACCGCCCACACACTTTGATTACCATCTGGCTTTTTCTTGAATGTAAATTCCAATAAAATTTCACAGCCAGTATTTCCAGAAGCACAATTTATCTCAGAGACCAACCCTAGCGCTACCTTCTTACAGGGTCTCAAATTCAACTCCTGACTTCTGAACAGAAGTTCCAGTAACCTGGAACAGGCCAGGTGAACTGCAGACATCCCAGAAAGACAAAGAGGCCTCCTTGGCACGTCTCCCCTCTAAGCTCTCAGCCAGCTCTGCCACCAGCTGGTGCTAGGTCTGCCACCTAAGGGGCGGGAGATTAAGCATCGCAGCAGCGAGCACAGAACCCTCCTGGGGCACTGGCATTTCCCAGACTACTTCTAATTAAGGAACAAACTCTTTTCCCCCATTGGGGCAATTCAGAAGTACTTTTATCTCCACTTCCCCTGGGGTTGCCTCTATCAGAAGCCCACTAGGGGTTTTATGACAGTTGTGGTGCCACACCCTCCACTCTCCTGAGTGGCAGTCAAGTAAGGACCATCTCAGCCAGAGGACAAGCCTGTGCCCATAGGAAAACCTCCATGTGTACTTACGATTACGGCCGCTGAAAAGCAAGTAGAAGACTCCTCCTCATACATGTATTTTGGTGGGAAAATGAAGAGGAAAGAAGATGAAAGTGCTGGCAAAGAATGTTTCCTCCAAGTGATCTCCAGAGACCTAACTTGCCAGCACAGTCTTACCACCCGCAATCTAGGACCTTCCAGTGCCTACCAGTGCTTACAGTTAGTGCTCACATGCCTCCCCTTCCCCGCCCTCAATCCTCACCTTTTCCTTCCTTTCTATGTTCAACCCTCATCTTCAACAATGAAAAAAACAGGGACCAGCAGGTGGCATGATGGTTGTGTCACTGGACTCCCACATGGTCGGCCATAGTTGGAGTGCCAGATTGGGCAGCTTGATGTGCCCCAAATCTCTAGAAAATGGAGAAGGGACTGTGGTGTGGCAATCTGCACTGGGGGGGGGGGATTTCTGTCTCTCTGTCTCTCATACGCCCTATAGCAAAAATCTCTCTCTAAAACAACAACAACAAAACACAGTAACATCAAAAATAATCCCCCACTCCACTTCAGGAGGTGGTACGCCTTAACCACAGATGGTTAAGGTGCTGGACTCCCATATGGCCAATTATGGTTCAAGACCTGGACCTAGAGTTCAAAATCACAACACATGTGTGTGCCTGCATGTCCAAAATCCCAGAAGGAGAAGGGATTGCGTAGCCACTCCCCCAGGGGGTGATTTCTCACTTCCCTATGAGTACACGTTCCCTACGGCGAAAAACTAACACCCCCAAATTAAAAAAAAAAAAAAAAATGCTGACTAATCCACCTTATGATTCATGCCCACTCCACACCACCTTTTTGGTTTTTTTGGATAGTTTTTTTGCTACAGGGCACGTGTACTCACCAGAAAGACAGAGACAGAGAGACAAAAAGCAAGAAAGTGACTTTTAGATCTCCTATTGGGTTGGGACCAGCAGTTGGCATAATGGCTATGTTGCTGGACTCCCGTGTAGTCGAATACAGTTTGGATCCCGGACCCGGTGGCTTGGACTGATGCCAGGAGCATGTGTGTGCGTGGCTAAGATCCAGAGAGGAGAATGGAGGAGAAGGGATTGCGGTGTGGCCATCCCCCCAGAAGGGGGTGATTTCTCACTTTCTCTCTGTCTCTGTCTTTCTAGCAAGCACACCCTATAGCAAAAAACCTCTAAAAAAACCAAACAAACAAACAAACAAACTGACATTGGGGGGACCAGCAGTTGGCATAATGGCTATGTTGCTGGACTCCCGTGTAGTCGAATGCAGTTTGGATCCCGGACCCGGTGGCTTGGACTGATGCCAGGAGCATGTGTGTGCGTGGCTAAGATCCAGAGAGGAGAATGGAGGAGAAGGGATTGCGGTGTGGCCACCTCCCTGGGGGGGGGGTGACTTCTTGCTTTCTGTCTCTCTGTCTTTCTGGCGAGTGCACGCACCCCATAGCAAAAACCTCTCAAAAAAAAAAAAAAAACTGACATTGGGCATTGGGGTGAGAGCAAGTGGTATAGTGGTGGTTAAGGAGCTGGACTACCACAAGATTGACCACAGTTTGAGTCCTGGACCCAGACATCTTGAAAATTACAGTGGGCACATGTCCAAATCCCGAGAGGAAAATGGAGGAAAAGGGACTATGGCTTAACTATTCCCCTAGGGAGTGAGTTCTTTTTCTCTCTCCATCCCTTCCTCCTGGTGAGCCATATGTGCCCTAGGGCAAAAACCTAAAAAATAAAAATAAAAAAAGAAACTGCATTAATTAAGTCATTACCAGTATCTCTGATTAAACTTCTCTTCCCTGAGCCCGTGACTTGTCTAAAAAGACTACTTGTGATATGGAGGGAAAGGTTTATCCTACTGACACATCCTGTTCCTTTACTCCTGGGGTCCAAGAAATGTAGCTTAAAACTTAAGGTAGAGGAGCCAGGAGACGGCATAGCAGTTACGTCTCTGGACTCCCACATGGCCAGCTGTGGCTTAAGTCCCGGACTCAGTGGCTTGAAACTCAATGCCGGGTGCTTGTGCGTAGGTGAACAAGATCCCAGGAGGAGAATGGAGAAGGGATTGCAGCATGGCCATTCCCCCTGGAGGGTGATTTCTCACTTTCCCTATCACTGTCTGTCTCTCTCTCCAGCAAGTGCACATGCTCTAAGGTAAAAATGTCTAAAACAACAAAAAACCCTACACTGAAATAAGGAAAATAAACAGCATCGAAGATAGCAAAAATTCTAACTTTATCAAATCAGACTCCACAAAACCAGTCATCTTCTAGTCTGTTCAATGAAACAATCTATTCAACTTACAGCCAAAGTGACTGAACTCCCAACTAAATTGTACAATACTTTTCACTATTTGCCCAACTTAAATAAACATTGCTCAAAGGCTTCTATTTCTACCCTATCTTTAACCCAATAGGAGATCTAAAAGTCACTTTCAATTGTGACCTAACAACTCTAGGCTAGGAAACAGCAGAGGAAAGATAGATGTTTACTCGGAGCTTACTTTGTTGAAACCCCAAAACTGTATGTGCTGTGAACCATCTTCAAGCTGCTGAACACATGACGCTCAAGGGGTTTGGAAACCTTACTTCTGAACTACCCTTAGAACCTGTCATGGTGGGTTCTCTTCCTATGCTGTTTCTCACCCCAAAACGTTTTCTATACCACTGCTTTCTTTGGTAAGGAAAGATGTACCGGATCTACTTATTATTTGCCTCATCTTCAATCCAGTGCTTTCTCCTAACTCTTAGTTATTTGGGTACCAGGAAAGTATACTCCCTTGATAAGCTTCCCTTTTCAATTTAATTTGCCAGCAGACAAGTACATTTGCCAGAGAGAGAGAAAAACAAGAGAGGAAAAAAGTAACCTTCAATGAGGCATGGTCAACATTGCAATACCTTCTCCATTTCTATATCCTGTCAAGATTTGGAGCGTGCATGAACACGTAACTGGCATGTTTTACAAGCTGCTGGAGTCAGAATTCGAACCACATGGTCAGCTATATGGGATCCAGCTCTATTAACCACTGGGTCATGGAGCTGGCCTTCTCTCTGGATATTCTAACCTTTCAATTTGAGTATAAGTTTCCTATGACCATGCCTGTCTTCTTCTTCTTCTTTTTTTAAGAATGATCTTATTTAACTTTATTTATTTTAATTTGACTAGAGAGGAACAGATAAAGAGTAAGAACAATAGAGTTAAAAAGAGCAAGTAAGCTGCCAGGTCCAGGACTTAAACCCTGGTCGGCCGAGTAGAAGTCCAGCAGCCTTAACGACCATGACGACTGCCAGCCCCCAAATAAAATAATTCTTCAAAAAAAAAATAGAGGGGGGATCAGCAGGTGGCTTGGTGGTTAAGGCACTGATCACTCCCACATGACTGACCACAGTTCGAGTCCCGGACCTGGCAGCTTGCTTTCTTACTTTCCCTCTCTTTCTCTCTATATGTCTCTCTCTGGTCAAATTAAAATAAATGAATAAATAAAATAAATACTTATTAAAAAAAAAAAAAAAGGGGGTCTGGAAGGGGGGATGGGGGTTAAAACCAGATTACCACATGGCCGACTGTGGTTGGAGTCCTGGACCTGGTGGCTTGCTTTCTTGCTTTCCCTTTCTCTCTGTCTCTCTGGTCAAACTGAAAAATAATGATAACAAATAGAAATAATAATACTTAAAAAAAAAAAAAAAAAGAAAAGAGTTAAGAAATTTTATTTTCTCCCTCTCTGTCTCTGGTGAGTGCATGCACCCTATGGCAGAAACCTAAAAATAAATAAATATCTAAAACAAAATTCATGATAATAATATTCAATCACATTGAACAAAATGGAAAATCTTAAGTTCATACTAATGTAAATACAGATAATCCCTGACTTACAATAGGGTTTCATCCTCATGACCCCACGGTACATTGAAAATATCATCAGATTAAAAATACAGAAAATGGGGACCAGCAGTTAGCGTAATGGCTATGTCGCTGGACTCCCACGTAGTCGACCGCGGTTCACGTCCCAGACCCGGTGGCTTAAACTTATGCCAGGCGCGTGTGCATGCGTGCCCAAGATCCCGAGAGGAGAATGGAAGAGAAAGGATTGTGGCGTGGCCATCCTCCCCTGGGGGTGATTTCTCGCTTTCTATCTCTCTGTCTCTGTCTGTCTGTCTGGCTAGCGCATGTGCCCTATAGCAGAAACCTCTCCCACCCCCCCTTCAAAAAAAAAAATACAGATAATGGAGACTGGCAAGTGGTCCAGACTCCCACATGGGTGACCATGGTCTGAATCCTGGACCTGGTGGCTTGCTTTCTCACTTTCCCTCTCTCTTACTCGCTCTCTCACTCTGTTCCTCTCTGGTCAAATTTAAATAAATGAATAAATAAAGTTAAATTTTAAAAAAGTTAAAAAAAAGAAAGAAAGAAAATACAGATAATGGGGTCAGCTGGTGGCATGGTGGTTAATGGTGCTGGACTCCACATGGCTGACTGTGGTTTGAGTCCCAGACCTGGCGACTTGCTTTCTCACTTTTCCTCTCTCTCGCTTTTACTCTCACTCTATCCCTCTCTGGTCAAATCAATCAATCAATCAAGTCAAATAAAATAATTCTTTAAAAAAAAAAAAAAACACAGATAAGCAACCCTACCCACAGTACCCTGAGCAGAGCCATGTGCTACACTGAGTAGCCCCAACACATAACCTTCCAGATCCCACAGGAACAGTTGCGCTAGTGTCCCCAGATCCTACTCCACTCCCCACTTCTGCCATAGGGCGGGCGCCACCACGCCCGACTCCCCACCACTTCAGCCTAAGGGGAGCTGCCAAGGAGCAAACCCATTCCCAGCAGCAAATTGGGCAAGGTGGTACCAGGATGCCCCTGTCCTTGGGAAAGACATGTCCCAACCGGTGGGGCCAGCCCTACAAACCCGTGAAACCTAAGCCCAAGGCACCTACCTGCAGGCACCACCTACGCTGATTTCAGCTCAAGAAACTAGTGTGGGGGGGCAGCCAGTGATATGGTGGTTAAGGAGGCTGGATCCCACATGGCTCAAGCCCTGGACCTAGTATGGTTCAAGCCCTGGACATGGTGCCTTGAAAAATACCTCCAGAGAGTGTGTGCATGTATGTGTATGCATAACTGCGTGTGCCCAGAATCCCAAAAGGAGAACGGAAGAGAAAGGACTGCAGTGTGGCAGAAGATGCTTTCTCATTTTCCCTGTCTCTTTCTTAACAGGCACATATACCCTACAGCTGATTTTTTTTTTTTCTTCTTTTTTGAGAGGTTTTTGCTATAGGGCGTGTGCGCTGGCCAGAAAGACAGAGACAGATAGAACGTGAGAAATCACCCCCCAGGGGGATGGCCACACCACAATCCCTTCTCCTACATTCTCTTCTTGGGATCATGGGGCATACACACACATGTACCCAGCGTGAATTTAAGCCACCGGGTCTGGGACTCAAACTGCAGTTGACTACAAGGGAGTCCAGCAACACAGCCATTACACCAACTGCTGGTCCCAATTATATTTTTTTTTTAAAGAAAAGAAACATGTTAACGCTCCTTCCACACCTATATGGAACCAAAGATAACTTACTCTATCCAGTCAACATCCTGAGACTTATCTACAGGATAAGGTCTTTCACCACAAAAGCTATCCTATAAAATTGGTAAAGGTAAATAAATGTTCCTTCAACTGTGCAAATATCAACATAAGGACACAAAAAAACTGAAAAAGGTAACATGACACCCCCAATGGAACTCTAGCAACAGATCCCACAGAGAAGAAAACCTATGAAATGCCTGAATAGCAATTAAAAATAATGATCATAAGGAAACTTAGCAAGATACAAGAGAATATAGACAGATAATAACACAAAGATCAGGAAAACAATACATGTTTTTAATGAGAAACTCAATAAACAGATAACCACAAAAAAGATCCAACTAGGGAACCAGCAGTTAGCGTAATGGCTATGTCGCTGGACTCCCACGTAGTCGACCGAGGTTCGCGTCCTGGACTCGGTGGCTTAAAACTCACACCGGGGGCGTGTGCGTGCGTGCCCAAGATCCCGAGAGGAGAACGGAGGAGAAGGGATTGCGGCGTGACCACCCCCTCTGGGGGGTGATTTCTCGCTTTCTGTCTCTATGTCTCTCTCTGTCTGTCTGGCGAGCGCACGCACCCTATAGCAAAAACCTCTCCAAAAAAAAAAAAAAGATCCAACTAGAAATTTTGGAGCTGAACAATTCAATGAAAAAATATATATATATGATCAAGAGCTTTAACAACAGACTTGATCAAGCAGAAGAAAAAAATGTATGAAATTAAAAGACAAATCCTTCAGAGCCGGCCAGGTGATATGGTGGTTAAGGCGGCTGGATCCGACAAGACCAACCCCATAGTTTGAGTCTCTGACCCAGTAGCTTGAAAAACACACCGGATGCACGTGCATGTGTGCTCAAACTCCTGAAAGGAGAAGAAATGGAGACAGGATTGTGGCATTAGCGTTCCCCATAGGGCGATTCTTTCTCCCCTCTCTCTGTCCCTCTCTGGCAAGTGCAAATGACCCCTGACAAATTAGAAAAAAATTATGGAGAAATAGTCTTTTCCCAGACAAGCAAAAACTGAGAGACTTTATCTCTACCAGACTGGCTTTGTAAGCAATGCTTAAAGGAGACAGCCCTACAGAATAGTGATTAAGGGAATCAAATCCCACATGGCCAACTGTAGTATGAATCCCTAAGTGGCTTAATAAAACAATGATCATAAGGAAACTTAGCAAGATACAAGTGTGCATGAGTGCTCAAAGTCACAATGGAATGGAGAAATGGAGGAGAGGGACTGTGGTGTGACCGGGTCCCACTGTGGAGTGCTTTCTCTTCCCATTCCTTTGTCTAGTGTGCCTTATGACAACTAAAAAAAAAAAAAGGGAACCAGCAGTTAGTGTAATGGCTACATCGCTAGACTCCCACTTAGTCGACTGCGGCTCACGTCCCAGACCTGGTGGCTTAAAACTCACACTGGGCGTGTGTGCGTGCGTGCCCAAGATCCCAAGAGGAGAAGGGAGGAGAAGGGACTGCGGTGTGACCATCCCCTCTGGGGGGTGATTTCTCCCTTTCTGTCTCTATGTCTCTGTCTGTCTGTCTGGCAAGTGCACGCGCCCTATAGCGAGAGAAAAAACAAACAAACAAACAAACAAAAACAAAAAAACACCTCTCCAAAAAAATAAATAAATAAATAGAGGGACCAGCAGTTAGCATAATGGCTATGTTGCTGGACTCCCATGTAGTAAACTGGGGCTCGAGTCCTGGACGTGGTGGCTTAAACTCACGCTAGGTGCATGTGCATGCCCAAGATCCTGAGAGGAGAATGGAGGAAAAGGGATTGCGGTGTGGCCATCCGCCCTGGGGGGTGATTTCTTGCTTTCTGTCTCTCTGTCTCTCTCTGTGTCTCTTTCTGTTTTTCTGGCGAGCACACACGCCCTATAGCAAAAACCTCTACGAAAAAAGAAAAAAAAAAAAAGAGGGGCTGGCAGGTGGTGTGGTAGTTAAGGTGCTGGATTCACTCAAGGGCAACCAGAGTTCAAGTCCTGGAGCTGGCAGCTTGCTCTCTCTCTGGTGAAATTAAAATAAATGAATGTATAGATAAGGTTAAATAAATCTTATAATAATAATATTATTATTCTTTAAAAAAAAGAAAAATGCTTAAGAGCGTTCTACAATTGGAAGCAAAAGGTTGATAACTAGCTTTATGAAGACACATGAAAGTATAAGTCAGGCACTCGTCTGGTTTGTCACTGGCAGGATGGTGTTCCAGTCTGTTCTATTGTTAGTCTAATAACGAGAATGCCTGAACTTAAGAAACTTAAAAACAATAGAGATTTTTTTGGCTCATAGTTTTGGAGGTCCAAGGTCAGGGCCCACATGTAGTGAAGATCTTTTTGCTGGTAGGTAACATGGCAGAGGGCAACAGTGTGAGTGAGTGAGTCCTGTGTCTCTGTCTCCTTCCCTCTCCTATCAGTTCACCAGGATTCAATTATGGGGCTCCACTCTGGGGCTTAATCGCGTCCCAAAGGTCTCACCTTTCAACACCATATTTGGATTAAGTTTCTTCTAAATATCTTCACAATACAACTACAATCAGGGCCAGTCAGTGGAATGGTTTAGGCAGCTGGATCCTACATGGCTGACTTCACTGGTAAAGTCCCAGACCTGTTGGCTTGGAAAAAAAATAACACTGGACACGAGTGTGTGAGTACGCACCCAAAATCCCAAAAGGAGAAAGGATTGCAGCGTGGCCATCCTCTCTGGGGAGTGACTTCTCACTTTCCTTCTCACTGTGTCTCTTGCAAGCACCCTAAGGCAAAAACCTCTTAAAAAAAAAAAAAAAAAGAACAGAAAAGAAAAACATACCAAGTACTGTTTCTGACCACAACAAAATAAAATTAGAACTCAGTAAAAAGAAGTTTGGGGGGGCCAGCAGGTGGCATGGTGGTTGGGGGCACTGGATTCCCACATGGTCGACCATGGTTCGAGTCCTGGACCTGGTGGCTTGCTTTCTCACTTTCTCTCTCTCTCTTGCTTTGTCCCTCTCTGGTCAAAATGAAATAAAATAAATGAGTAAATAAATAAAAGTTAAATAAAATAATTTAAAAAGTTTGGAATCAGTATAAATAACAAATACATGAAAAGTAAGCATCATAGTCCTGAATGAACACAGGAACAGGTCAATTAAGAAATCAAGATGGAAATTTTAAATTTTCTTGAAAAAAAAAAAAAAAAAAAAAAAGAAAACATATCAAAATCTATGGGGTGTTAATGGCTGGTGGCATTGTGGTTAAAGCGCTAGACTTACACAGGGCAGATCCTGGTTCGTGTCCGGGATATAGAGGCTTGCTTTCTCACTTTTCCTCCCTCCCTCCCTCCCTCTCTCTCTTTAGTAAAAGACAATAATAATAATAATAGGGAACCAGCAGTTAGCATAATGGCTATGTTGCTGGACTCCCACGTAGTCAACCGCGGTTCACGTCCCAGACCCGGTGGCTTAAAACTCAAGCCGGGCGCGTGTGCATGTGTGCCCAAGATCCCGAGAGAAGAAGGGACTGGAGCGTGACCATCCCCCCTGGCGGGTGATTTCTCACTTTCTGTCTCTATGTCTCTGTCTGTCTGGTGAGTGCATGCGCCCTATAGCGAAAAAAACCTCTCCAAAAATAATAATAATAGTGTTAAATAATTCTTTTTAAAAATGTGGGGGGTACATAAAACCAGTACTAAAAGGTAAGTTTATAGTAATAAATGTCTACAACAAAAAAGGGGAAAATTTCAAGTAAGGTGCACTCTAATAGTGCACCTTTAGGAGCTAAAATGGCAGTAATAATTTAAACTTAAAATTAGTAGGAGAGAGTAAAAATCAGAGTAGAAATAAGTGAAACTGAAAATTAAATCAGAGTAGAAATAAATGAAACTGAGAATTAAATGAGAATGAAATTAAAAACATACACACACACAAGGATCAATGAAAAATAAAACAAAAAGTTGTTTTTTCCTTACTTTTAAAAAACACTGATTGGGACCAACAGATGGCATAATGGTTACGTTGCTAGATTTCCATAGAGTTGACTACAGTTCGAGTCCCGGACCCAGCAGCTTAAAACTCATAGCAGGTGTGAGTGTGTGTGTGCCCAAGATCCCAAGAGGAGAACAGAGAACAGATTGTGGTGCGGCTATCCCTCTTGGGTGCTCATTTCTCGCTTTCTGTCTCTCTGGTGAGCACATGTGCCCTATAGCAAGTATCTCTTAAAAAAAAAGAAAACATAGATCAAAAAATAGATAAGGGGGGCCAACAGGTGGCATGGTAGTTGAGGCACTAGATTCCCACATGATCAACCATGATCTGAGTTCTGGACCTGGAGGCTGGCTTTCTCACTCCCCCTCCCTCCAGTCAGATTAAATAATAATGATAAATATTTTTTGTTAAATAAGTAGATTCTAGTGGCTTTTGTCATACATACAAAATAATATGAAATGTTCATTGCTTTATTACAGTAACCATTATACTATACACTATTTATATATAGCTATGTATCTGTGTTTTTTGTTGTTGTTGTTTTTTACTTGCCCATAGGGTATAAGTATCCCCAACGAAAAGAGGGAGAGAGAAAATCCCCCCAACAGAATATGTCACTCTGCAACCCTATTTTCCTCCATTTCTGGATCTGGCTGAAGGCTAGTGGTAGGTGGCAGCATTGAGACCCTGTCGCTTTCATGAGATACACTTAAAAAAAAATATATATATATATATACACACACATACAAAGAAGTAGTGTTGAAGTTTAGGAAGGGTACAGTTAAGAGATCATAAAGGAGAGCTGCAGAGAGTGACCTGTTTGTAACTATTTTTGTTTATCTTGATGGGGATGGCTTCTCTATTAAGTGGCGAGTGCCAGCACTAGGGTTCTTGCCACCTGAAATAGGTATCCTGAATCTTTCTTTTCTTTCTTTCTCTCTTTTTTTTTTTTTTTTTTTTTGGGGAGATTTTGCCTGCTGTAGGGCGCGTGCGCTCGCCAGACAGACAGAGAGAGACATAGAGACAGAAAGCGAGAAATCACCCCCCAGGGGGGGATAGTCACGCCGCAATCCCTTCTCCTCCATTCTCTTCTCGGGATCCTGGGCATGCACGCATGTACACGCGCCCGGTGTGAGTTTTAAGCCACCGGGTCCAGGACACGAACCGCGGTCGACTACGTGGGAGTCCAGCGACATAGCCATTACGCTAACTGCTGGTTCCCTCTTTCTTTCTTTTTGAGAGGTTTTTGTTATAGGGGATGTGCTCTCACCAGAAAAGAGAGACAGAAAGCAAGAACTCACCCCCCCATGGGGGATGGCCACGCCACAATCCCTTCTCCTCGATTTTCCTCTCAGGATCTTGGGCACGCACGCACAAGCACCCCATGAGTTTAAGCCACCAGGTCCAGGAATCTAACCGCACTCGACTATATGGGAGTCCAGCAACATAGCCATTACGCTGACTGCTGGTCCTGGTATCCTGTATTTTTCTGCCTCATGAATTTCTATTTTCTTCCCAATTTCTGAATTCTTCCAATTTTAACACTTCTTGGTGTAACATTTTCTCCAGTGCTTGTACTTCAAATTCTCTCTTCACCTCCACTCTGTTTTGGCAATGCCTCTACCTTAAAGATGGAAAACTTCATTTTTTTGACCCCATAGTGCAGTTGTTAAACCCTTTACATGGGGGAACTGGGCCCAAATGACCACCTATGGTTTGAATCCTGGCCCTGATTTGAAAAACATGCCAAGCATGTGTGCAAGTGTACCCCAAATCCTGAGGAGATGAAGAAATGGAAGAAAAAAATGGGGTGTGCTTTCATGCCACTGCAGGTTGCTTTCTCTCTCTGTGTCTCTCTGAAAAGTACACACACTCTCTGGTAATTAAGAAAAAAAAAAATCATGGGGTTGGCAGGTGGAATGGTGGTTAAAGGCACTGGATTCCCAGATGACCAACTGTGGTTCGAGTCCCGGATCTGGTGGCTTGCTTTCTCGCTTTCCCTTTCTCTGTCTCTCTTTGGTCAAATTAAAACATAATAACAACAAATGGAATTAAATAAATAATTTTTTAAGTCATCTTTGGAAATGTCCCAAAAGAAATGCCTATCCTGAAGGAGGAGCCATTAATGACCCTCCTTTCTTCCTACTTGTCATTCACTGCCATCTTTTTGTCATTGACATGCTCACATTTTAAGTTTTTTAAGGGTCTCCTAAACACATCCAGAACTTGTCAAGTACCATATACTATGCTCTCAGGGAAAGCCAAGTTTCCTATATTTTCCAGAATGTGAAAGAGCTCTGATACTCCTTCTTCTTCTTATACAAAATGTTTTAAATGACTTCATAAATTTTATCTCCAACTTCCTAGAAAGTATCTACTATAGCTAGCTTGTCTCCTTTCCTACCAATAGCTACTGGGCGGCCAGACCTTGGGTTTTCTACAGCAGACTGGTTTTCAGTAACCAGTGAACAGCCTCAAAGTAGTAAAAGGATGCTGTTTATCACATCTCCTTTCGGATTTCACGTGATCTGGGAGTTCTGGAAGAACAAGTGTGTTCTCTTACTTTAAACAAACACTAACAGAAACAAGCTCTTAAAAAAGCTCTAAATGGGGACCAGCAGATGGTGTAATGGTTCCATCGCTGGATTCCCACACAGTCGACCCCAATTAGAGTCCTGAACTCGGCAACTTAAAACTCACGCTGGGTGTGTGCGCGTGCATGTCCAAGATTCTGAGAGGAGAATGGAGGAGAAGGGATTGTGGCATGACCATGTCCCTGAGGGGTGATTTCTCGCTTTCTGTCTTTCTGTGTCTGGTGAGTGTACATGCCCTATGGAAAAAAATATCTAAAAAAAAAAACTACAGTGGCCAGCAGGTGGCATGGTGGTTACGGCACTGGACTCTCCTACATGGTTGGCCATGGTTGAGTTCTAGACCCGCAGGCTTTTGCTTTCTCACTTTACCTCTCCCCCTGCCCATCTCCACTGAGCACGTGTCATATACCAAAAACAAATTAAAACAATAATTTCTTTAAAAAAAGCTATAAAGATGTACAACGATTAAGTGTAAATAAGATATCATAAACTTAAAAAAAAAAACAACACACACTGCCATACTCCCTAGCAACTTTCTGAAATAATTTTTAGGTAGTCCTGCCCACGAAAATATCTAAGGAAACTGACAAGCCCCTAGGAAGAACGCCGAGCAGCAAAGGACACTCACTAAGGAGAGCACAGCTGAGAGCAGCATCAAGTTCCTGGGAGAACTCCTAAAAGCCCCAGCTGGAATCAGCTTCAGTCCTGCATTTGATGGAGGTATGATTTTGCCTTTAGGCCCATTAACTTTTCAGGGTAACCATGACACAATACTGAATGGAAAGTTTGAAAAGAAATAGCAAAAAGACTTAAGAGTCATTTTCAGAGAAAGACAAAACTACAGGGTAGGTAGTTGGAACAGTCATGGCGCATTTTTGCATAGGAAAACAAAAAAGTACATCATGACTTCTCTGACAACCCGGTATTTCTTTTTTCTATTCTTTCTCCACATAGCAAGGGCTGTTTCTGAAGATATTATGTAAGTTTCTAAAATGATATACTAAAATTCCTATAGAGGTAAACAATTCTGTACTTCG
Source organism: Tupaia belangeri chinensis (assembly GCF_000334495.1). NCBI lineage: Eukaryota > Metazoa > Chordata > Mammalia > Scandentia > Tupaiidae > Tupaia > Tupaia belangeri. Next base: position 531,266 of record NW_006203772.1, read on the forward strand.
TATCCTACTAATTTTAAAAGTAGGATTTCAAAAGACTTTAAAATGCAACCCTAAGACCAGAATTCACCTTGCCAAATACTATAATTTCACAATTAGCACATACAGCCATGAATGACATTTAGTTCTATCTCAGTCTATTATTCCTAAGATAAGCAGCACTGAACTCAAGGGTATGATCTCAGAATATAAAAAGCCTTATTAAAGCTGCTCCTAATAGATTCTTTTAAAATATGATCCTACACAGCTCTTCAAAAAAAGGACAGTGTGTTTTAATTGTGAGATGGATTTTACAGTGCTTTGACCCCTTATCTAAAAGCGGTTTGGAAAAAGAAATAACTACAATGGAGGGAGGAGGAAAATGTGCCACAGTGATTATTAAAACCCATCAAGTTCATACTTCAGCCTTGGGATAACTACAGCCAAAAACTGACTTGCAAGTAATTATCACTGCTATCTGCAATAAAAGTTAATTGGACATAATTGAACTAACGCCCTAATCGGAGGGAAGCTGCAACTGGCGAAGAGCCCACTCCTCCTGTTCCTTCAATCTGCGGATGAAACTGCTAATGATAATTTGTGGACAAACATGAAATTGCTCTCATGGTTTTCCCACTGCAAATCACTCAGCAATTCCAGATAATGCTCAGCATGTTGGGCCAAGAGAAAAATCGTTAACTGGTACTTCCTTTGATAAAGGTGACTTTTAACTATAGCCAATGCCATTACCACTGAGAGTTGCTGAGAACTGTGAAATTTCCCCTGCACTCCACCCTCTAAGTAAAGCCCTGTGGTCTGATCTCCACAGCCTAGTACTCTGCACCCTGGGCTGCTGGCACGCAATATTAACAGACACTGTGCAGGGCTGGAAGCTACTGCTACACTGATCATGCATCTTCTTAAAGAGAATCCTGGGTGGGAACCAGCAGTTAGCGTAATGGCTATGTCACTGGACTCCCACGTAGTCGACCGCGGGTCACGTCCTGGACCCGGTGGCTTAAAACTCACACGTGTGCGTGCATGCCCAAGATCCCGAGAGGAGAATGGAGGAGAAGGGATTGCGGCATGACCATCCCCCCTGGGGGGTGATTTCTCGCTTTATGTCTCTCTCTGTCTGTCTGGCGAGCGCACGCACCCTATAGCAAAAATCTCTCCAAAAAAAAAAAAAAAAGAGAATCCTGGGTAATCTCATTTTCAGACAGGCAAATAGCATTGTTTCACAAAGATTAAATCACTTTCTAAAAAAAAAAAAAAATTTTTTTTTCACTGCCAGAGGGTACATGCACTAGCCTGAGAGACAATGAGAAAGCATGCTCTCCCTTTCCCAAGGGACTTGGTCACACTACCATCCCCTTCCCATTTCTCTGCCCTGCTGGGATTTGGGGGACGTGTGCACAAATGTCCAGCATGTTGAAAGATTCGATCACGTCTGAAAGGGCTTTGGGCTTGACAGATTCGATCACATCTGAAAGGGCTTTGGGCTTGACAGATTCCTGCTACCTGATCTCATGCACCTCCTGTCCTATGCTGAACAGGGCTGAGACTTCTTTCCTGGATGCACTATCAGACTATGTACCTGCCAAAACTAAGACTCCTATCTTTTTGAGAGAGAGATTTTGCTATGGAGATATATAGAGACAGAAAACAAGAAATCACTCCCCAGAGGGGGGTAGCCATGCCTCAATCCTTTCTCCTCCATTCACTCGTGAGTTTGGGTCCAACTACACACATGCCCAACCTGAGTTTCAAGCCCCTGGGTCCAGGACTCAAACTGTAGTCAACCACATGACAGTCCAGCACCATAACCACACCACTACTTGCCGGACTCCCATTAACTAAGACTTCTAAGGGTATTAGAGAGCCAAAGGTCATCACTCTATTTTAAATAAAGATGGGGAAAATTGTGATCTTTATACAAAAAGTGATCCATAAAGTAGGCAGGTGACAGCTACTCTACTGAGGTGACAGAGGTAAATGAGAAAAGCAGGTATAAAGTGCTACTTCTACTTTTTTTTTTTTTTTAATATATAGTTTGGCCTCCATTCTGGAAATTAGGTGGCTAGAAATGAACACAAGAACCTTTCTTAAAGAAGCAGCTGGATCACATTTCCTTTGGGTACAATTTTTGATAATAGTTATTTGTAAAGTTAGAGTTTACTTTCCCTAGTCATTAAAATACAACACTCTCAGGCCAGCAGGTGGTGTGGTGGTTAGGGCACTGGACTCCCACATGGTCATCCCAGTTCACATCCCAGACCTGGTGGCTTGCTTTGTCACTTTCCCTCTCTCTGTATCTCTCTCTCTCTCTAATGACTATAGCAAGTTTAAAAATAATAATAAATTCAATAATTATTTTTTTTAAAATACAACACTCTCAGGCCATCAGGCGGCATGGTGGTTAAGGCACTAGAGTCCCACATGGCCAACCACGATTCTAATCCCAAATCCAGCAGCTTGAAAATCACACAGAGCATGTATGCATTTATGCTCAAAATTCCAAGAGGAGGGATCAGCAGACGGCATAATGGTTACATTGCAGGACTCCTACATAGTCAACTGTGGTTCAAGTCCCAGATTCAGTGGCTTAAACTCAAGCCAACAAGTGTGTATGCATGCCCAAAATCCTGAGAGGAGAAGAAATCGTGGTGTGGCCATTCCCCTTGGAGGTGATTTCTCAATTTCTGTCTCTCTGTGTCTACGAGTACATGCACCCTATAGCAAAAATTCCTCTCTAAAATAAATAAATAAATAAATAAATCCCAAGAAGAGAACGGCCCATGGTATGGCCATCCCTGTTGGGGATGATTTTTCACTTTGCCTCTTTCTCTTTCTCTGGCAAGTTTGTTCACCCTACGAGAAAATATTAAAAAGAGGGACCAGCATGTGGTATGGTGGTTAAAGTGCTAGATTCCCAGGACTGGCAGGTGGTATGGTGGTTAAGATGCTATACTTCCACGTGGCCAACCACAGTTCAAGTCTCAGAACTGGTGGCTTGCTCTCTTACTCTTTCCTTCTCTCATCAAATTAAACAACAGCAATAAATAAAATAAATCTTTAGGGAGAAGAAAAAAGTGCTAGACTTCCACGTGGTTGACCATGGTTTGAGTTCCAGACCTGGCAGCTTGCTTTTTCACATTCCCTCTCTCTGATGAGCATACGTGCCCTGTAGCAATTTTTTAAAAATATAACGATAAATAAAATAATTCTTAAAAGAAAATAAAAGTAGACCTCACACCTTACAGAACTGTGATGATTAAATGAAACTATACTTACAAAATGCTTAGTCTAGTGTCTGTGCTCAATCATGGTAGTAGTAACTATTAATAGCTACTGTCGGGCTTTATCCTGCAAGTCATGGGGATATAGAGACAGTTTAAGAGGAGTAACATGATCAAATGTCTGTTTTAAATAAATCTGCTGGAAGTGTGAAAGACAAACAGGAGATGCCAAAAGCCAGTAAAGTGGCTATAGCAATTTCGAGGTGAGAAATGATGAAGATCTCAAATAAGGGTGCCATCAGGGGGCTGTCATACAAAAGAGGAAGTAGCTTTATCTCTGAGTTTCAGAGATCAAAACAGGTTAATAAATTAAAGTCTGAAGAAAGGCAAATTGCATGAACAGAAAGAACAATTTGCACTTGTTGAACAATGGCACAACATCAGCAACACTGAAGGAAAAGCAATGACTACTCATCAGGAATGATAGAAAAAGGTGTGTTTTCAGTAGTTAAGGGTTTAGACTAGATGACCACCAAAGCCAGTTTTACAAAGAGTCCGAAATTCTACACTTACAAAGGTGGTTTAGTGAAGTCATTAACAGTGCCTTACATCTGTAGGGAGTTTTTCCATTTTCAAAGTGCTTTCACACTGACTCTCCCCCTTGATCTTCTCAATTACTCTATGAGAGTCTGGGCAGGTATCGCTAGTCCCATTTTCACAGATAAAGACACCAGGAACTATAAATAGTGTGTAAAAAACCAATCTAGGGACAAAGCTGTAAGCACCTACACTAAAACCAACTTTTCTGACCTCTAGATCTGTGTGTTCTTCCTACTCTCAGCATTGCGTCCAAAATACTGCCAGAGTTTCTCAGAATGAAAATCATTCTAAGAATCCATCTCTCGGGACCAGCAGTTGGCGTAATGGCTATGTCGCTGGACTCCCACATAGTCGACCGCGGTTCAAGTCCCAGACCCGGTGGCTTAAACTCATGCCAAGCGCGTGTGCGTGCATGCCCAAGATCCCGAGAGAAGAATGGAGGAGAAGGGACTGCAGCATGGCCAACCCCCTGGGGGGTGATTTCTCACTTTCTGTCTCTCTGTCTCTCTTTCTGGCGAGCACACGTGCCCTATACCAAAATCTCTCAAAAAAAAAAAAATCTCTCTTTAGTCAGTTGTTCTGTTTATTCTCAAAATCAAGATTCTTCTGCCATGTCTTACATTCCTCATAGGTGCTTGGTCTATTCCTTTGTCTTCATCAGGGACAGTAAGAACTAGTCACTTTGGGCCAGCAGATGACGTGGTGGCTGAAGGCATTGTACTCCCACATGGCTGACCCTGGCTTGGGGGCTTGCTTTCTCACTTTCCCTCTCTCTTTTCCTCTTACTCTCCCTCACTCTGTCCCTCTCTGGTCAAATTAATTAATTAATTAAAGTTAAATGAAATGATTTTTTAAAAAAACTACAACTCAATAACAACAAAGAACCATCATTTAAAAAATTTATTTATTTATTTAATTCCACTTGTTATCATTATTTTTTAATTTGACCAGAGAGAGACAGTGGTTAAGGTGCCAGACACTCACATGGCTGACCACAGTTTGAGTCCTGGAACCAATGACTGAAAAATCACACAGGGCACATGTACTCACATGCCAAAAATCCCATAAGGAGACTGGAGGAGAAAGGAATCCAACTACCTGAACCACTGTACCACCTAGCTAACCCTTAACTGCTTTTTATAAAAAAGTCCGCTACCTCAAAAAAAAAGGAATAGCAGATGGCATACTGGTTACATCGCTGGACTTCCACATACTTAACCATGGTTCAAGTCCCAGACTCCAGGCCCAGCGACTTAAAACTCACACCAGGGGACTGGCAGGTAGTGTGGTGGTTAAGAGTGTTAGACTCTCACATGGCCAAGTTTGAGTCCTGGACCTGTTGGCTTGCTTTCTCACTTTCTCTCTTACTTTGTCCCTCTCTGGTCAAATAGCTATTTAGACAGACAGACAGACAGACAGACAGGGGCCAGCAGGTGGTATGGTGGTTAAGGGTGCTAGACTCCCACATGGTTGACTGTGGTTTAAATCTTGGATCTAGTGGCTTGGTTTCTCACATTTTCTGTCTCTCCCCCTCTCTTTGGTCAAATTAAAATAAATAAAGTTATATAAAATAATTTAAAAAATAAAGTTAAGGGACCAGCAGCTAGTAATGGCTATGTCCCTGGACTCCCATGTAGTCGACTGCAGTTTGGGTCCTGGACCCAGTGGCTTAAACTCACACGGGGGCGTATGCGTGCTTGCCCAAGATCCTGAGAGGAGAATGGAGGAAAAGGGATTGCAGTGTGGTCATCCACCCCTGGGGGATGATTTCTCACTTTCTGTCTCTCTGTTTCTCTCTGTCTTTCTGGAGAGTGCATGTGCCCTATAGCAAAAACCTCTCTCCCAAAAAAAGAAAAGAAAAAAATAAAGTTAAATAAAATAATCCTTTATAAAAAAGAACCATTTTAATTCTTTTTTAAAATTATTTTTAGGGAAACAGCAGTTAGTGTAATGGCTATGTCGCTGGACTCCCACGTAGTCAACCGCGGTTCGCGTCCCGGACCTGGTGGCTTAAAACTCACTACGGGCGCGTCTGCATGCGTGCCCAAGATCCAAAGAGAATGGAGGAGAAGGGATTGCAGAGTGACCATCCCCCCGGGGGGTGATTTCTCGCTTTCTGTCTCTATGTCTGTCTGGCGAGCGCACGCGCCCTCTAGCGAAAACCTCTACAAAAAAAATTATTTTTATAAAAAAGAATTACTTTATTTTTTTTTAAATTTCAACCACAGGGGGACAGAGTGAGAGAGTGAAGTAAGGTGATGAAGCAAGCCAGCAGGTCCGGGACTCGAACTGTGGTCGGCCATGTGGGAATCCAACACCCTTAACCACCATGCCACCTGCCGGCTCCATAAAATAATTCTTTAACAACAACAAATGGCAGGCTCGTACTTGTGTGCACATGTACATTCCAAGATCCAGAGAGGAGAATGGAGGAGAAGGGATTGTGAGGAGGCCATTCCCCCTACCCCCGGGGGGGGGGGGTGATTTCTCCCTTTCTGCCTCTTTGGTAAGAGACACACCCTCTAGCAACCCTAACCCTTATCCTAAATCTCTTATTAAAAAAAAAAAAAAAAGTCCTTTACCTAATTAAAATCTGTAGCGCTAGGGGCAAGCAGGTGGTGTGGTGATTAAGGCCCTAGACTCCCTCGTGGTCAACTCTGGTTCAAGCACCAGACCTGGCAGCTTGCTTTCTCACTCTCTGTCTCTCTCTGGTCAAATTAAAAACAATGATAAATAAAATTAAATAAATCTTAAAAAAAAAAAAAAAGGCCACAGTATTGTCTTATGCTGAAGCTGGTGGATAAACCATAGAGAAACTAATTTTTCAGTGAGAATCACTTTGATGATACTGTTTTAAATTGCTGCCCTACCCAGTGCTCATTTCCTTACACTGTTTTATGTTTTTCATAGAATTTATCACTTTTTAAGAATTTATGTAACTTACCTGTTATGTTTGTCTCATTACCCCAAGTCACTTCACCTCACCGCATCCCACATAGAAATGAAAGCACTACAAAAGCAGTTGTTTGTGTTGTTCCTGGAGCAATAACTGCTACATAGTAGGTATAGTCTGAATGGAGAGGTAATCTCTCATAGACATCTGACGATATTACAATTAGGGTGTAGGGGAAGGGTCTGTTGTCTTATTTGAAGCTAGTACTAAATCAGTGTCTGGATTTATTAACTTAACTCAAGGGAAAGAATCTATATGTGAACAAATTCAAGGAACTGTGATTAATTAGCCTAGGTGACACACATTTTATAGTATACAAATATGAAGGGACCATTATATAAAAATAAGTGACGAGTTTTTCTTTTTTCTTTTCTTTAATTTTTTTTTAAGGTTTTTGCCATAGGATGCATGTTCTCTCCAGAGGTAAAAGTGAAAAATCACCCCCACCCCCCGCCCCGGGGGTGTGGGGAGTGGAATAGGGATGGCCACATCTCAATCCCTTCTCTTCAATTCTCCTCCTGGGATTTTGGGCACATATGTGCCCGGAGTGGTTTTCAAGCCACCAGGTCCACAGTTAACCAAGTGGGAGATTAAGGCCTTTACCACCCACTTAGGCATCTTTAATAAAAAGCAACTTATTGACTTGTTTTGAAGAGTGGAATTTAGTTTCTTTAATGTAAAAAAAACCCTTCCAGCAATAATGCAACAAAGTAATGCAAGCTTGCATACATATAAAGATAGTTGTTGGATGTAACTGACGCTGAGAAGATTAGCATTTTCCTGGTTGAACAACATTACTTTCCTAACTATTTATGAGGAGTTGAGACAGCACATGTGTACAGATGCGGAAATGCAGGAAGTTGGCAGAAATGGAATTTTAGTGAAGGCGAAATTGGCAGACAGGCTGAGTGGCATCAGCCTCTCACTTTTAGGAGGACTAAGGAACTGCCACCACAATAGACACACTGTGAATGATAGGAATGACATATTTCAGCTGGGACATTTGAACCAACCAAGTGGTTCAAATTTTGGTCCTGGTTTCTTTTCTTTCTTTTTTTTTTTTTTGGAGAGGTTTTTGCTATAGGGCACGTGCGCTCGCCAGACAGACAAAGACAGAGAGACAGAAAGTGAGAAATCACCCCCCCAGGGGGGATGGTCACGCCGCAATCCCTTCTCCTCCATTCTCCTCTCGGGATCTTGGGCACACACGCATACGGCGAAGAGTTTTAAGCCACCGGGTCCAGGATGTGAACCGCGTTCGACTACGTGGCAACATAGCATTACGCTAACTGCTGGTTCCCTGGTCCTGGTTTCTTGAAAAACACAGTAGATGCTGTGTGTGCTTGCCCAAAATCCCAACAGGATGGAGAAATAGATAAAGGATTGTGGTGTGACCATACCCTACGAGGTGGTGGTGGTGGTGGTGGGGTGTTAAGCTGACTCTCTTAACTTACCAAACCACTGGGCAAGCCCAATATCCCTTTCCTTTTTTTTCCTCATGGGGGTTGGGGGAGAAGTGAGAAAGCACTCCCCCCACAGGGAATAATCCCTGCTCTGTATCTCCCTCCTCTCAGGATTTTGGGCATCCACAAACGCACACCTAGTATGTTTTTCAAGACTCTAGGTCAGGAAATCAAACCAGTCAGTTAGTCATGTGTGATCTAGTCACCTTAATCATCAGCCTACCAGCCTTCTCCTTTCTTCTTCTTTTTATTTACAAAGATTTTTTTGCTACACGGCAAGTACACTCCCCGAAAGTGGCCACAACACAATCCTTCCATTCTCCTCTTGGTATTTTGGGCCCACATGCACATGTCATGTGCCCGCCGCCAGGTCAACTACACAGGAGTCCAGAAATGCAAACATTATGCCATCTGCTGGTCCACCCTCCCCTTCCTTTTAAAGAAGATAACTTTTGGGGCCAGTAGGTGGCATGATACCTAAGCATTAGACTCCCACATGGCCGACCATGGTTCGAGCCCCAGACCTTGCAGCTTGCTTTCTCACTCTCCCCTTCTCTCTTTCTTTGCTCAAATTTAATAATAGTAATAATAATAAATTATATAATTCCTTTTTTTTTTAAGAGGCTTTTGCTATAGGGTGCATGTGCTCACCAGAAAGAGACAGAAAGCGATAAATCCCCCCCCCCCCCGGTGAGCAATTCTCCATTCTCCTCTATCCTCCTCTTGGGACCTTGGGTACGCATGCACACACACTCGGCATGAGTTTAAGCCACCGGATCCAGGACTCAAAACTGCGGTTGACTACATGGGAGTCCAGCAACGTAGCCATTATGCCATCTGCTGGCACCAATAAATTATATAATTCTTTCTTTAAAAAAAATTCTATCCTTTAAATAGTACATGTAAGGGGTTGGCAGGTAGTGTGGTGGTTAAGGGTGCTGTACTCCCACATGGCCAACCATAGTTCGAGACACAAACCTGGTGGCTTGCTTGCTTTCTCTCTCTCTCACTCTTTCTGACCCCTCTGGTCAAATTAAAATAAATAAATAAAGTCAAATAAAATAATTCTTTAAATAAATAAATAGTATGTGTGAAGAAAAAGTAGAAGTACTTTAGCTTTTAGAAGACAAAAAGTCTATGTCATATCTGATAATGATATGCTCCTCCGAAGCAAGAGGAATGCTATCTAAATCATTTGTACAGCACATACATTCTGATTTGCCTTCAGCCCAACAACTGATCCTTAAAACCAGTTAGCTGAATGTGAATTAGGGACTGGTCATATGGAACCTTTGCCTTTTAAAATCTGCAGTACTTGGGCCGGTAGAGTAGGCTAAGGAAGCTGAATCCCACACAGTCGATTTCACTGTTCAGTTCAGACCAGGCAGCTTGAAAATCACACTAGGTCTGTGTAGTGAATATCTAAAATCCCTAGAGGAGATGGAGGAGAAGGGACAGTGTTGGGGTCATCCTTCCTGGGGGTTGATTTCTCACTTTCTCTGTCTTTCTCTGGCAATCGCATACATCCTACAACAAAAATAAAGACAAGGGCCAGTTGGTGGCTTGAAGGTTAACGCAGCTAGATCTCACATGGCTAATTCCACAGTTTTGGTCCCAGCCTCAGCCGTCGAAAACCACACAGGGCATGTATGTGGTTAGTGCCCAAAATCTCAAGAGGAGAATGGAAAAGAGAGTACGCCCATGGTCACACGATCATGCCCCCGGGGCGGTAATTCCTCACTTGACCTTTTTCTCTCACTGTTTGTCTCCAGTGAGCACATATACCCCATAGCAAAGCAAATAAATCAAAATAAAATCCGCTATACTAGGGCCAGCTAGTGGTGTGGTGATGAAAGTGATGAGATCCGACGTGGTCCACTGTGTGGTTCAAGTCCTGGACCCAGTGGCTCAAAAACACACTGGGCCCGTATGTGCCAAAAATACACCAAAGGGAAGAAAGATGGGACTGCAGTGTGGTCATCCCCTACGGGGAAGTGCTTTCTCACTTTGTCCCTCTTTCTCTGGCAAGCACCATGCTCCATAGCAAAATTTTAAAGAAAAATAAATCTGCTATACTATTCAATTTACCTTCCAAATAACAAAACAAGAAACCGGTAACATTTCCCCCAAAATAGCATTCAAGAAATTACCCAGTTCTAAAGGATGATTTAACAGTACCACTTTAATCACAAATTAACTACTCCACATGAATTTCATTTTGGCCAACAGCTCTGGTCATAAGTACATACCAGTGTTAAAAACAGTTTGCTATGGTGAGCACAGAGTTAGAAGAAGGGGGCCCATATAGTGGCACAACAGTAAAACACAACATTATTCAAGGCAGATCTACTTGAGAAGGTTGCCAGTTTGAGGCTGGAGAACTCCCTGAGTATATGAGCATCCACGTGCCCATAATCCAAGTTGGCTGAGGCTGGGAGAAGATCGCAGTGTCAAACTTTGTTGGGACGGGCCGGCAGGTAATGTGGTGGTTAAGGGTGCTAGACTCCCATGTGGCTGACTGTAGTTCAAGTACTGGACCTGGCAGCTTGCTTTCTCACTTTCTCTCTCTCTTTCTGTCCCTCTCTGATCAAATTAAAATAAAATTAATTAAATAAAGTTAAAAAATATTTCTTAAAAAAAAAAAAATTTATTGGAAGAGCTTTTTTTCTGCCTTTGCCTCTCTCTCTCTCACTCATGGACTAAATAGACAAAGTTAAAAAGAAACACATTGGGCCAGCAGGTGGCGTGGTGGTTAAGGCGCTGGACATTCCCACATGGCCAACCACGGTTCGAGTCCCAGACCTGGTGGCTTGCTGTCTCACTTTCCTTCTCTCTGTGTGTCTGTTTTTCTCTGGTCAAATAGAAATAAATGAATGGATAAATAAGATAAATAATTATTAAAAAAAAATTTAAAAAGAAAGAAAAGAAAAAAAGAAACACATTAGGGGCCAGCAGGTAGCATAGTGATCAAGGGCACTAGACTCCCACATGGCCAGCCATGGTTCAAGTCTCTGACCTGCTAGTTAGCCTTCTATTTCTCTCTCTTTATCCTTCTCTGGTGAAAGAAAGAAAAGGAAGGAAGGAAGGAAGGGAAGAAGAAAGGAAGAAAAAATAATTCTTTAAAAAAAAAAAAGAAACACGTTAAAATAAAGGGTTGTGTGGCCAACAGTTGGCGTAATGGCTATGTCGCTGAACTCCCATGTAGTTGACTGTGGTTCAAGCCCCGGATCCAGTGGCTTGGACTCACGTCAGGCACATGTACATGCATGCTCAAGATCCTGAGAAGAGAACAGAGGAGAAGGGATTGCAGCATGGCCGTCTCCCCTGGGGGGTGATTTCTCACTTTCTATTTCTCTGTGTCTTTCTGGTGAGTGCATGCGCCCTATAGCAACCACCTCTCCAAAAAAATTTAAAAAAAAAAAAGGTTGCTTCTTTGCCTTGGCTGCCGAGAGCACACCCATCCATATACAATGAACAATTTACATATATTATGGGACACAAGATCCCAACAAAGACATACTAATATCAAGAGCTAGTTTATCTGTGACTTAGTTGGGAAAATTCTAAATCACTCAAGGATCTCAGTGCAATTAGGTAATGAGGATCAAGTTTCTTCTAGAGCTGAAATGTCCATCTTCTCCTGCTTTGGACACCAGAGTTCCAAATTCTTAGGTCTTTTGTCTCTGGGACTTATATCAGAAATCGCCCTTGTTCCCAGGCCTTCTGCCCAGACTAAATTACACCACCTGCTTTCCTGGTTCTCCAGCTTGCAGACTGGGATTGCGTGGCCTCTGTAATTGCATGTAACTTTCAGTAACAAATCCTTTCTTATGTATCTATATATCTTACTGGTCTGTTTCTTTGGAGAATTCCAATACAGATTTTAGTACCTAGTATTGGATAAAACAAACTATCTCCCTTGGAATCAGAGATGGTGTAATGGTTACATCACTGGACTCCTATATAGTTGACCATGGTTCAAGACTTAAAACTCACACCAAGCGAGCATGCCCAAAATCCCAAGAAAAGAATGGAGGAGAAGGGATTGCAGAGTGTGGCTATCCCCTGGGGGCAGGAGGAGGGATGATTTCTTGCTTTCTGTCTGTCTCTCTGGCAACTGCATACAACCTATAGCAAAAATCTCTCTTTAAAAGAAAAAAATCTCAAGAACACTAAACTGGGCTGAACTTTTCTATTTTTCTTGCTCTAGTACTGACTTATGCATGTGTTACTTTTGAGAATTAAGAAATGGGGCTGGCAGGTGGTGTGGTGGTGAATGGTGCTGGATTCCCATATGGCCGACCACGGTTCGAGTCCTGGACCTAGTGGCTTGCTTTCTCACTTTCCCTTTCTGTCTTTATCTGGTCAGATTTAAAAAAAGGAATAA
>NW_006203772.1:543930-551381 GCF_000334495.1 Tupaia belangeri chinensis
GTCATGTCCCAGACCCAGTGGCTTGAAACTCACGCCAGGCACCGGGTGCATGCATGCCAGAAATCCTGAGATGGAAATGGAATACAAGGGATAGTACGGCCATCCCCCGATTTCTCTCTCTCTGTTTCTTTCTGTCTCCCTGTTTCTCTCTGTCTGTCTAGTAAGCACATGTGCCTTATAGCAAAAATCTCTCCAAGAAAAAAAAATAACAAATGGAATTAAATAAATAAATTTTAAAAATATTTATTTAACTTTATTTATTCATTCATTCATTTTTAATTTGACTAGATAGATACACAGAAAGGGAGAGAAAGAGAAGGTGAGAGAGCAAGCCACCAGGTCCAGGACTCGAACCGTGGTCAGCCATGTGGGAGCACCCAACGCCTTAACCACCACACCGCCTGCTGTTCCCAATAAATAATTCTTTTTGAAAAAAAGGAAGAAATTAAGTATAACACAAACTCTTGGTTATCTTTCCTACTGGTCAGTTGGATGACCAGAGAAAGAAAACAAATCCCTAAATAGTTTGTTTAGCTAGAAAATTCCAATAAAAAGGCAGAGAAAATTAAAACTATTGCTTAAAAATGTGATCATGAGGGACCAGCAGGTGACATGGTGGTTAAGGCGCCGGACACTCCCACCAACGCTGACCACAGTTTGAGTCCCAGATCTGGCGGCTTGCTTTCTTACTTTTTCTCCCTCTCTCTCTCTGGTCAAATTAAAATAAATGAATAAATAAAATAAAGTGAAATAAATTATTTCTTTTTAAATGTGACGTTGGGCATATCTTTAGATTTTTATCCACCTATACTTTGCCTGTTTGCCCTTCTTCATGAATAACCAAGAACTGGGACCAGCAGTTAGCGTAATGGCTATCTCGCTGGACTCCCATGTAGTTGACCGCAGTTCGAGTCCCAACCCGGTGGCTTAAACTCAAGCCGGGCATCTGTGCGTGGGTACCCCAGATCCCTGAGAGGAGAATGGAGAAGGGATTGAGGCGTGGCCATCCCCCCAGGGGGTGATTTCTCTTTTTCTGTCTCTCTTTCTGGCTAGCGCACATGCCCTATAGCAAAAACCTCCCCCCCCCCCCCAAAAAAAAAACAAGAACTGGGACCAGCCCAAAGCCTAGTGGTTAAAGTAGCTAGATCCCACATGGTTGACCAATAATTTACATTCCTGTACACCAAGTGAATGCGGATGAAGAAATAGAGAAGGAATTGTGATGTCACCATGCCCCACTGTGGGGTGCTTTCTCCCTTTCTTTCTCCGGCTAGCACACAAGCCCTCTAAGAATTACTTTTTTAAAAAGTCTGTATTCACTGATCAGAAATGAACCCTTAACTAGAATTTTGCTCATGTTTTCATAAAGAAGCTCTCTGGCCTTTTCAGCAAGAAAAGGAGCTCAGTCCAGGACTGAATTTGATCTAATCAACTTAGTGCTCCTTTCCCTGGGATTCATCCTCACCAAATATAATCCAACTTCAATTCTGTCTTTCCTTTATATCTCTATCATTTACATCTCTAACACCTCGTCTTAAACCACTTCTTCACTTGATGATAACAGCATCCTCATCTTTGGATACTCCTCACAAGAGAAGTAAAAGCAGCCTCACAGGATACAGTTAGGAAAAATCCAAATCATTTCAAATAAGGATCCTGACATTTCTTGCAGAAAATAATTAAATATATTAAAAATTCAGCAAAGGGAAGAATTCAGAGACCTTGGCTCTGGGTCTGGCTTCACTACCAAATCATTATCTAAGTTATTTAGGCATTTGAGTTTTTCCCTACCTCAGAGAAATGCTGAGACCAATTAGAGCATGCTTATTTAGCTCACTGGATGAAAATTAATCCAAAGTGAAAATATTTATCTTAATACTGGAAATGATTCTTGGGCTGAAAAAACTCCTCTCAATCTTTTGTGAACTGTTATATAATTACATATTACAATACCACATTTAATTTCAAAGTATAAATGTGTATTCAAGGAACTGAAGAATCTCACAGATAACTAAATCTCTAATTGATCGAAATTCTGAGATCTGGTCAAACAACAGAACTATCCAGTGTTCACAGAATCCTAACATACAGAACCAAGTTTGGGGAGGAAGTAGAGGCCTAGGTCCTAAAAAACCAAATGAACAATTTGAGTCTGGTTAGTAAAATAAACAAACACAGAAAGAGGTGGGTTAAAAGTTTCTATCACAAAGGTAACTTTGTTCTGAACTGCTCTAACAATTCCATAATGCCCAGTATCAAACACAGCCTGGGTAATTAATTCAGTGGACTCTTCCCCTTTCACTGCCAGATTGAACAGCTCTGAGGATAATCTTCCTCACTCTCCCAGGGCACAGTTGGAAGATTCATTATTTATGCCCTCAATTGTTTACTCTGTCCTATTTTTCCATCCGTCCAGACCCAAGGGCAGTGTTACCACTGGCCTGTTTCCAAAAGGAATGCTTAGCTCATTGCTCTACTAGCTACAAAACCTAAGATAATCAGACACAGTAGTATCTTAATTTTAGAGAGCAACCCCACCCACCATTTGATCCCAAAGAGAAGTAACAGTGCTGGCCCAGTTTATCGAAAACAAAATACTCTTGGATGAAGTGAAATCCATACATCATTCTAGTCCCTTGTTTTAAGCCATTGAGATCTGATATATACATTAATATGTAACATCTCCAGTAAGGATTCTTAAAGGGCAGTGTCATTAGAAAGGCAGCTCTGGCCTTCACCAAGCACAGACCTGTAAACTATTGAGGATTAAACTGATTGAGATGCAATTTGCCTAGCAACCATTCTCTAGGAAGAGTTCAGTAACTCACTAGCAATCAATTTCACATCCTCATCTGAGCAGTAAACAGATTAGACTCCACCAAGTCCTCTACCCTCAGGATTCAAGACACAGCAAACAACTTCCTCAAAAGATTTAGTTTCCAAGAGTCAAAACCCCTGGGGGATGGGGCTGTGCTTAAACACACAAAATATCTTCTCTGACACCTTACTGACAAAGCTGAAAAGCTAAAAACTACCATCAGCCACATTTCCATATGAATGCACCCATTGTCTCTTAAATAAGTCTCTCTCAGGGAAAGCAGCATTCCCAGGTCTTTTTCTGCCTCTAATATTTTCTCACCTTGAATAAGCTTTTCCCAATTCCTAACCTTACAACACTCAAGCTGATTATGAGAATGAAATGATGCCAAGGGTCCAATGTTTTCCCTCCTTTTCTCAAGGGGATCATCTAATACTACTGAGGTGAATGGAGAAGTAGACTGAGTCTCCCTCTAGAGAGAACGCGGGGCTCTTCTGGTTAACACATACTAAGCTGTGCCTCATAGAAATGAAGATAGATCAAAATAGATTGCTACAGAAAATTAACAGTTACTTTCACCTTAGTAACACCGTGTCTTTTCCACCTAAGACATTATTGGAAGTCATGGCTTCATGTAATTATTTCCTTGCAGAGGACCAAATTTGAGAGTTTCCATTCCCCTCAATATTTGGAGAGTAATGTAGATATACCGATGATTAGTTCTATACATAGCCTTTTGTCTCCTGGGAAAAATTCTCTGCGGAACCTCAATCACTGCACCATGCAAAAACTGATTACACGAATCAGTCTAGAAAATGAAAATATATGAAAATAATAAAGTGAGGAAAGTGTAATACAACAAAAAGCTGCATTAACTGGTCATCCATGGTGGTGAAAGAAAAACACCACCCAGGGTACCAAGTAGGAAGGCAGGGTCAGCTCCAGGTGCAGCGGTAATGTGATGCTCAAGGGAAGCTGGATCCCATACGGCGGCAACTGAGGTTCAAATACGTGGCCTGGTCAGCCTGAACCATGCCAGGGACATGCACAAGTGTCCAGAAACCAACCAGCTGGAGGCTGCAGGAAGGAGATTAGCAGCACAACCCTAGCCTCCTCTCTCATATGCCTCGTGCATGTATACTTGCTCCGTCATGAAGAAAACAATTTTTTAAAAATAGGAAGACAAGTGGGAATATGTGAGGAGAAAAGGTGAAAAGAAAAAAGATAAATCACTTTTTCATTTTTCTTATTGGCAATTTCTCCTGACCTTTGGGCTATGAACTGCTAAGAGCCTAATTAATCATTTCCACTATATAAATAAAATTTTAAAAATAAGAGGATAACTTGGTTTTTGATAGAAGTTAAAGTGGTATAGCCTCCAAGTGTTTCTGCATTGTTCTGTCACTTTCCCAGCTTGCTATCAATTTATCTTAGACATCACCATGCACTTTGTTTTATACACTAGCTAGCTATCAAGACTTCAATCAGTGTGGGGTTTTGAGTGTGTGTGTGTGTTTCCTGACAGAGGGGTACATCTGATCACCTGAGGAGAGAAGGGGTAAAGGGAAGGAGAGAAACACAAAGCAAGAAAGGAAACACACACACATTTCTTTTTTTTTTTTTTTGAGAGGTTTTTGCTACAGGGCGCGTGCGCTCGCCAGACAGAGACAGAGACAGAGAGATAGAAAGAGAGAAATTACCCCCCAGGGGGGATGGCCACGCCACAATCCCTTCTCCTCCATTCTCCTCTCGGGATCTTGGGCACACACGCACATGTGCCCGGCGTGAGTTTAAGCCACCGGGTCCCGGACTCGAACCGCAGTCGACTACGTGGGAGTCCAGCGACATAACCATTACGCTAACTGCTGGTCCCAATTTCATGTATTTTTTTTAAAGATGTCTGCTATAGGGCATGTGCGCCTACCACAGAGACAGAGAGACAGAAAGTGAGAAATCAACCCCCAGGGGGATGGCCACACTGCATTCCCTTTTCTTCCATTCTCTCAGATTCTAGGCACACATGAACGTGCACCTGGCCGGAGTTTCAAGCCACTGGGTCCAGGACTCAAATCCCAGTCGACTATATGGGAGTCCATCGCCTTAACTGCTATGCGACCTGCAGGCCTCTTCACGTGTTTTTTGAGCCTATATGTCTGGGACTCAAACTGCACAGTCAGCCATGTGGGATCCAGCTTCCTTAACCACTAAGCCACAGGCTGAACTCAGATACTTTTAAACAGTTCATTCTCAATTAACAAGTTAGGTAAGACAACATCTTAGGGATACATTTTCCCTCCCAATTTAAACATCATTCATGGGGCCTTAAGAGACAAACAGGTAATAAAGACTCAAAAGTCAACATAGGGCTACTGTCAATCTATATTTTTGCACAATTTATACTAAGGTCTCTTAAGTTGTTTTTTTTTTTTCCTTAAGAGATTTTTGCTATAGGCACGTGCACTCATCTGAGAGAAAGAGACAGAGAGAGAGAGAGAGAGAGAGAGAGAGAATGACAAATCACTCCCCAGGGGGGTTGGCAACACTGCAATCCCTTCTCCTCCATTCCACACACACACCAGATGCGTGCATGGGGCATGCGCGCACATACACACTCACACACACGCATACACACACACACACACACACACACACTCAACGCGGCATGAGTTTTAAGCCACTGGGTCCAGGGCTCACTCAGCAGTGGACTAAGTGAGAGTCCAGTAATGAAACCATTACACCATCTGCTAGTCCCGAGATTTGTTCTTTTTTTAAAAAAAAAAAAACCTGCATAGTAAGTTTCCTCATCCCTACTGCAAAGTATGCTATCTCAGTATTCCTATTCTTTATAATACCTGCTTCCACCTCAAATTGCTCCTGATTGTTAAGAGTTAATTTTTAAATGTAAATCAAAACAACTAATTTACCTAAAATTTTAAGAAAGCTCAAACGTATCAATTCTGTTTTCAAAATTGGACTCCATTCAGAACCTTTGAAAATTGAACCTGTATTATAGGAATAAACTCCGAATTGTTTTGAGTATAATTTGCCAAAATGTCAAAAAACTGGTATGCCTCCTTTCTGTCATCATAGCTATTTGCTAATCAACATTAGCAAACACCTTTGGTTCTTCTAACACCTTTGGTTGAAAATGCCCACTCAAGGGGGCCAGCAGTTAGCACGGTGGTTAAGGGGCTGGACTCCCACATGGCAGATGAAGTTTCAGTCCTGAACCTGGCAGTTTGCTTTCTTGCTTTCCCTTTCTCTCTGTCCCTCTCTGGTCAAATAATTATATAAATAATGATTTTTAAAATTTTTGTCTTCTATTCATTTTTTTTAAATGCCCACTAAAAGCAAGGGTACCATGACCACTGGCACAAAACACAAATACACGTATCCTTTGTTTGTAACATCATACATTTTGGGCTTTATATCTTCAACTGACCATTTTCCTCTCAATTTAAAACCATAAGAGGTTTCCAATTTTGGCTGGAGATCAGGTGTGTCCTGGGATCCAGAAGTGGTAGAAGCAAAATAACTCAAAAGAGATAAACATTTAAACTGTAATGATACAGCCACCCAGATTCTTAAAGCTTGGGGAGAAAAACTTTGAAAAAATTATCAAGTTAAGGAAAAACTGAGAAAATTAACAAATTAAACCAAATTCACTTGGATTTTTTTTTTAAGTTTGGTTATTCATGACAGAAACGAATCCCTCCAACAACCTATGACTAAGAAACGTGCCAATGGAGAAACAGTTAAGACTTAAGTTTCAGTAAGAGCGGGGTTAAGTTGCTCGCTCTAGCTAGGTTTCTCCAATGGTGCTGGGCTACTACACAAAGCTGGTGACAATGTACTCGGGAAAAGAGACTTTAGCAGAGTTCATCGCTAAGGACGATCAGGATTTCCTTTAACCACCATTTGACCAAGGCAGCTCCCTCTTTCAACTAGTACCTCCTCCCGTTTCAGATCGTTATTGCCGATTACGGCAGTCCCAAGGAGGAAAATGGTGAAGAATGCCTTACTGGACAGGGACGCAGTACAGTTCCCAAATCCCAATCCTAGCTTGCCCTTTCTCCCCCGCCCCCGCCCTCCGGTTTACTGCATCAGATGCCACACAAAAAAAGGGCTCCTCTTTTCTTCTCCGTGCATTTTACTACGCGACCCACGAAGACACATCAGTAAAAAGAGATGAGAGTCCTGAATATCCTTACCCAGCAGCTGGAGTGAGATGAAAGGAAGGAAAGATGAAAGGTAAAATTAGATAAATCAAAATAAGCTGATGGGATGTGGAGATCTTACTTCCCATTCCTCTTCCCCTTTTCTTACAAGGTTAAGTAGGCTGAAGTCCTTGCATTAGAAAAAGCACACACACACACCTTGCGCCCTGGAAGGAGGTGAGGTTCGCTCCGCTCTGCAGCGCTCAGTGGGGCTCCGGGCTCCGCCTCGCCGGCCTGGGGCAGCTCAACCCTGCGCCCCCGCCCCCGGGAGGATGAATGAGAAAGGGTTTCAAGCGATCCTGGCAGGGGGAGGGGGAGGCGGCTGCTCCGGGTGCCAGGCTCACCGAGCGCAGCACTCCTCGGTGCGCCGGCACCCCCGCCCCCCGCCCGCCGCCGCTGTATGCCGCCGCACCGCC